>NC_064819.1:155182363-155485220 GCF_024166365.1 Elephas maximus indicus
ATGATATATACACACAACAGAATACTAGGCAATGACAAAGAACAAGGAAGAATCCATGAAACATCTCACAGCATTAATGAATCTAGAGGATGTTATGCTGAGTGAACTAAGTCAATCACAAAAGGACAGATATTATATGAGACCACTACTATAAAAACCCAAGAAAAGGTTTACACACAGGAAAAAAAAAACAATATTTGATATTTACAATGGCGGGGAGGGGTGGGGAGTGGAAATCACTAGATATATAGTAGACAAGTTAATTTTGGTGAGGGGAAAGACAACACACAATGTAGGGGGAGACAGCACAACTTGACTGAGACAAAAATCATAGAAACTCCCTGGACATACCCAAACACCTTGAGGGACTGAGTTACTGGGGCTGAGGGCTGGGGACCATGGTCTCGGGGGATATCTAACTCAATTGGCATAATACAGTTCATAAAGAAAATGTTCTATATCCTACTTTGGTGAGTAGCATCTGGGGTCTTAAAAGCTTTCGAGCGGCCATTGATGATACATCTACTGGTCCCATCCCTTTCGGAGAAAAGGAGAATAAAGAAAACTAAAGACACACACACACACACACACACACACACACACAAAATTAGTCCAAAGGACTAATAGACCGCATGAACCACAGCCTCCAGCAGCCTGAGCCCAGAAGAACTAGATGGTGCCGAGCTACCACCACCAACCCCAGTGACAAGGATCACAATCGAGGGGAGAAAAATGTAGAACAAAATTCAATTCACAAAAAAAGACCAGACTTACTGGTCTGGCAGAGACTGGAGGAACCGCTAAGACTATGGGCCCTGGACACCCTGCTCTGTGAGAACTGAAGCTACTCCCAAAGTCCACCTTTCAGCCAAAGATTAGACAGGCCTATAAAACAAACAATAACACACATGAGGCATGTGCCTCTTAGTTCAGTCAAGTATACCAGACCAAATGAGCAAAAAAAAAAGCAACACCTTCCCAAAAGCGAAGATGAGAAGGCAGGAAGGGACAGAAAAACTGGACAAATGGACCAGGATAACCCAGAGTGGAAAGGGAAAAGGGGAAGGTGCTGACACATTTTGGGATTACAAGCAATATCACAAAACAACTCGTGTATAAACTTTTGAATGAAAAACTAATTTGTGCTGTAAACTTTCACCTAAAACACTCTAAAAAAAAAATTATTATTTTAGATAAGCATGAGCTGGTCCATAACACATAGATATCACAATCTCTGATGAGTTTCTTATACAAATTTAAGGAAAGAATATTTTACTTTCTAAATATACCTGTTGTGCACAGAACATTTTTTTCTTGTTTACCTAATCAATAAATTTATAGAGGTACTAGTATTTATAGGGACTTTCTAGATGTTTTGAAGATACAAAAAGCAAAAGATGCAGAGTTTTGGGGGTTAGGTACAAGGCAAAATATTATAACATGAATACAAACAAAAATTTAAGTAAAAGTAGGAAAGGATCATATCCAATAGAAGATATCAAGAAAGACAGGATTTGTCTTGATGAATTGACATCACTTTGATAGGGTGTAGATTCTACAAAGGAGGCCTGGTGGTGCAATGGTTAAGCCATTTCACAGGAGAAAAGACCTGGTGAACTGCTTCCATAAAGATTAACCAAAAAAAAAAAAAAAAAAACCCAGTGCCGTTGAGTCGATTCCAACTCATAGCGATTTTATAGAACAGAGTAGAACTGCCCCATAGAGTTTCCAAGGAGAGCCTGACAGATTCGAACTGCCGACCCTTTGGTTAGCAGCCGTAGCACTTAACCACTATGCCACCAGGGTTTCCCCATAAAGATTTAAAAAATAATAATAATAAAGATTACATCCTAGAAAACCTTTTGGAGCAGTTCTACTCTGTCCTATAAACCCATTGCCGTCTAGTAGATACTGACTCATAGCAGCCTTATAGGACAGAATAGAACTGCTCCATAGAGTTTCCAAGGAGAACCTGGTAGGTTCCAATTGCTCTTAACCACTATGTCACCAGGGTTCCCAGTGACCCTTTAGGACAGAGTAAAACTGCCCTATCGGGTCACTATTAGTTGGAATTGACTTGATGGCACAGAACAACAACAGATTCTAAAGCAAGGATGGGGAGGGACACATACCAGATAGAAAGGCTGGTTTAAGTAATGAACAGAATGGCTGGCTGGATGAATAAATGATGGGAGATACCTAGCTAAGTATATAGAATTAAAATATTATAATAAGTATAAATAATTTTGTATTTTATAATTTTTAAACCCACCAAGCCATTCATGAAAAGATATGTAAAATATTTTTATGCAACTTGCTCCGTGATAGAGCTATGACTTGAATGTAGTTTGACTCCAAAAAAAAAAACCTAGATTTTTTTTTTTCCCCATTATGCTGTCTCTGTTGGGCTTCAATTTGTCTTTAACATTATTTGTTTCATATTAAATATCATTCTCCTAAACAGAAGAAGTGAAAACAAAACCGAATTAAGCAATGTTGCTTTCTCTTTGTTGTCTTTTCATATTACAGCGTTTATCCCATTTCATTCTCTTTCCATCCTTTCTTTATTTGCCCAATGAGTGGTACAAAATGTTAACACGCTCGACTGCTAAACAAAAGTTGGAATTTTGAGCGTACCCACACGTGTCTGAGAAGAAAGTCTTGGCCATGAGTCGGAATTGACTTGAAGGCAACTGACGTTTTTATTATTATTATTAGTTTTATTAGATTTCAGGGACTGAATAAATGTAGGAGAAGGAGCTGATAAAGGGAACACTGGAGTGGCCTGTCTCTTGTTTCCAAAGCTAGTAAGAAAAATTAAAAGCACAAACCTTTAGGTTTTTGTTTTGTTTTGATCTTTCTTTTATGTGTCTCAGCTTCGCCCTTTCTGGTTTCATTTTACGTCCCTTTAGAGCATGATCCTCTTCTTTGTCAACATATATTTTATAAAGATAAAATCATCATAGTTCTTTGTGAAACAACTTTGTTTTCACTTAACATTTTATTCTTAATTGGGATTATTTGTTACTATTCTGGACTTTAGGAGCCCTGGTGGCAGCGTGGTTAAGCACTCGCCTACTAACTAAAAGATCAGTGGTTTGAGCCCACCAGCCACAATGCAGGAGAAGGATGTGGCAGTCTGCTTCTGTAAAGATTTACAGCCTTGGGAACCGTATAGGCAGTTCTACTCTGTCCTATAGGGTCACTATAGGTTGGAATCGATCTGACAGCAGTGGGTTTGGCTTTTGGGTATTTTCAGAATAAATGATGTATTCATCCCTTTTCTGTATTACTATTTTGAAAATCACTATTTAAAATCTCTGATAGAAGCTTATATTTCTCCACATTTTCATAACCTTCTACAGCAACAACCAGTTTCTTTCTCAAAGTTTATTCATAAATAAGCTAAGTTTAATAAAAAAAAAAAAAGTTTAATAGTTCCCCCTTATTGTATTGTTTTATTCATCTCCTGAGAAATAAAAAAGTTCATATATATGTATATATGCTCTACTTTTTCAGAATTAACCTTTGTCTTAGATTGGGTGCCCTGGAAACACACTTTGAGATGGAGAACTGCATACCGAGGCTTATTGGGGAGTGCTCTCTGGAGATACCTTTATAAGCAAGTGAGGAAGGGGGAACTGCCTTGCTCTGCAATTTGGTTGCAACTGAGGCTCAGACAATACTTCAGAAAGCTCTGGAGCTTGAGTGACATTAAAAATTGTCCTGAATTGAGGAAAATTGTCCTGAATTGACGTTGTGATGCTTGTCCCAGTATCAGTCATAGGTCACTCACTGCCTCTGGGGAGGGCTCCTAACCCTTGGGGAGGAAGTTCTCTGATTGCTGAGGGCAACTCCCAGTGAGGGCTCAGTAGTGCCAGGGGCAGGGGATCTGGATCTTCCTAACCTCTGGGATATGGGTGAAGCACTTCAGCATTCACTTCAATGTTCATGTAGGTCTTCTAAAAATTTAGTTCACCTACACCCACACATGCAAATAACATCTATAGTAAAATAAATGAATTTTGGGTTTCAAAGTGATTTAACATTCATTAAATTGAATTACATAAATTCTTCGTAAATACAAGGAATTTCTGGGAATTTTCTAACTTATCAAAATTTTCAGTTCTCAAAATCTAAATGGTTCACAAATACTTTCGCTCCACATTTAAAAAAAAATTATTGTTATTTTGTTGTTGTTAGTTGCTGTAGCCTGTGCTCGAACTCATGGCAATCTTATGTATAACAGAATGAAACATCACCAGGTCCTGCACCATCCTTACAATCATTGGTATATTTGAGCCTATTTTTATTTCTATTACTAATAGCATTACATTTATATCTGTTACCTTTAAGTAATTCTTCACTGTTTCTCTCTCTATATAATGTGATAACACTTGCAGAAACTCTCTAATATGTATTTATCTATCAAAGCATTACATTTATATCCTTTTTATATATGATAACAGATATAAAAGTAATGCTTTTATAGATAGACAGGTGGGTAGATAGATATGTATCAGAGAATTTCTTCATATGTTATCACATTTAACAGCTAAAGATGAATGGCTAGTTTAGTTCACCATTAGCCAGTCAAAATTAGTGGTTGTCAGGGGCAGAGGGGACCAGGAGAGGCCCTAGGTTGAAAGCTACAAGACAGACTTTAATCACTTACTGGTTTAAGTATTCGTCGGAAGACACTTAAAATTTTAGAACATGTTTTCTTAATTTCAAAGGGAAGAAACGATTACCTTTTCTGTCTGTATCTTGAGGTTATTCTGAAGCTCAAATGTTATAACCAGAACAAAATCCAGTGCCATCGAGTCGATTCCAACTCATAGCAACGCTATAGTTATATGATACTTTGGAACTTATCACTATATCAATTCTATGTGTTATCATCTAATTTTTCAAGTTTAGGAATAAGAGTCAGTAGCACTAAAACTGCAAGTTGGGAAGCTTTTGCTTAACACACCTCCTTGGCCTCACCTGAGTCACATGGACACAGACTAGTAATTAGGGTGGCTGGGAGAAGAGTTGCTGACCATTCCATGGAGGCTAAGCCCTGCCAGGTAAGAGAGAGGTAAGAGGAGGTGGGAGGCAGTAGCTACTGGGTAAGCCAGGCTGTCTCCCACATATGGTAAAAATAGGTGCCAGGGAGCATAGAAAAGGAGCCTAACAACTCACCTGAAAGGAAGGTTTCCCAAAGTTGCTAGTGATCATTACTATGGAAGTGTTACCAATTGCCAATCTGACACAAAGGGTCCTTGTCTTTTCCCAAGTAAGAATACATGCAAAAGACAAACTTTATCTTCAGCAGGCTTTAGTTCGCTTGAGTCAAGCAAAAGGAGTCAGCGGGGATCTAAGCCTCTCCAAAAGACTGACTCGACAATTGGCAAAATGATTCTATTATGAAAACATTCTGCATCCCACTTTGAAATGTGGTGTCTGGGGTCTTAAATGCTGACAAGCGGCCATCTAAGATACATCAATTGGTCTCAACCCACCTGGATCAAAGGAGAATGAAGATCACCAAGGTCACACGATAACTATGAGCCCAAGAGACAGAAAGGGCCACATGAACCAGAGACTTACATCATCCTGAGGCCAGAAGAACTAGATGGTGCCCGGCCACAACCGATGACTGCCCTGACAGGGAGCACAACAGAGAACCCCTGAGGGAGCAGGAGATCAGTGGGATGCGGACCCCAAATTCTCATAAAAAGACCAGACTTAATGGTCTGACTGAGACTAGAGGAATCCCGGCGGTCATGATCCCCAAACCTTCTGTTGGCCCAAGACAGAACCATTCCCGAAGACAACTCATCGGACATGGAAGAGACTGGACAATGGGTAGGAGAGAGAAGCTGATGAAGAGTGAGCTACTTGTATCAGGTGGACACTTGAGACTATGTTGGCAACTCCTGTCTGGAGGGGAGATGGGAGGGTGGAGAGGGTTAGAAGCTGGCAAAATTGTCACGTAAGGAGAGACTGGAAGGGCTGACTCATTAGGGGGAGAGTAAGTGGGAGCATGGAGTAAGGTGTATATAAGCTTATATGTGACAGACTGACTTGATTTGTAAAGGTTCACTTAAAGCTCAATAAATATTATTAAAAAAATAATAAAATAAAATAAAAAAAAAAGACTGACTCGAAATGGGAAGCAAGGCTAGGGCTTATATAGGTTTGGCGGAGACAATAGAGTAATGAATATTTACTGGGATTCTTTCGAGGGGCGGGTAGTTTCCAGAATGGTGGTGCATGTTAATTAGCTTGTGTGGGCATCTGGAATCCAAGATAGAACCCACTGATGTTCAAGATGGAGTCCCCTTGGCAGTCCTTGGCATCACTTATTATGGGATATAGCGTAAGCTCACTGATCTTTGGCACTACATCACCATCTTTAGAGGGCTAAGGAAGGTTAAACAGCGGTCACACTTTGTTCTTCTGCACATGCAGGAGCCTGTAAAGGGGGAAGAGACTAGAAAAATACTAAGAAAAAAGGAGATAGTGATTCAGCAGTTGTTTCAGCCTTATCTCATGTTGGCAAGGTGTGGTTCCTGTTTACCCAACTTCTAGATGGTAATTTTTTAACAGCTCTTTTGTTCCACGGGAACAGTTAACCCCATCTGTCTCAGATGCACAGGGTGAAAACTGCAGTGAGGGCAGTGGAAGCAGTATGAGTAGAGGCCAGGAGGCGGAACAGTCCTGAGCAGGCAACAACGGGAAAGAGCAATATGGCTATTTCAGAGACTGGGGGACTTTAAGCTCAACCCACTTCTTCAGGGACTTCCTAAGGCCTTTTCAGGACTTTTGACTTCGTTCTAAGAGAAATGGAAAGCCATTGAAAGAATTTAAGGAGGATGAGAGACATGATCAGGTTACTTATTTTTAATCTCTCTAGGAAGGAGATTTTGTCATGTGTGAGTTTTTGGTTGTTGTTCTTGATGTTTTGGTTTGTTGTTTTACAATCAGGAGAAAGGAAAAGAAGGGAAAAGGAAAAAGTGCATGATAACAAATGGTTATAACATATCAGGGTCTGGCCCTTTGCCTGTTTTTGTATATTCCCACTCTAAGAATGGTTTTTACCCTTTTAAATTTGAAAAAGAATCTAAAAGAGAATAATATTTCATGGCATGTGAAAATTATGTGAAACTCAAATTTCAGTGTCTATAAATAAAGTTTTATTGGAATGCAATCATGCTCATTTGTTTGTGTATTATCTGTGTCTGCTTTTGCCCCCACAGGCAAAGACTTATTCATTGCAACAGAGACTTGCGGCCTGAACAGCCTTAGACACTTCTTATCTGGGCTTTTATAGGAAAAGTTTGACACAGTGTCATGGATTGAATTGTGTCCCTGAAAATATGTGTCAACTTGGTTAGGCCCTGATTCCCAGTATTGTGTGATTGTCCTCCATTTTGTGGTTGTAATTTTATGTTAAAGAGGCTTAGAGTGGGATTGTAACACCCTTACTAAGGTCACATCCCTGATCCAATGTAAAGGGGAGTTTCCCTGGAGAATGGCCTGCATCACCTTTCATCTTACAAGAGTTAAAAGGAAAAGGAAGCAAGCAGAGAGGGGAGACCTCATACCAACAAGAAAACAGGGCCAGGAGCAGAGCACGTCCTTTGTACCTGGGATTCCTGCGTGGAGAAGCTCATAGTCCAGGGGAAGATTGATGACAAGGACATTCCTTTAGAGCGATAGAGAGAGAAAGCCTTCCCCTGGAGTTGATGTCCTGAATTTAGACTTCCAGCCTACCACACTGTGAGAAAAGAAATTTCTTTTTGTTAAAGCCATCCACTTGTGGTATTTCTGTTATAGCAGCACTAGATGACTAAGACACACAGATAATGAATTTTGAAGATATTTCTAAACTTCACAACATAAGAACTCCTAGACAAAGGGTAGAAACACCTACCTCTATCCTTATAATTTCTGCTTCTTGGCTAAATTATACATTTGTTTACAGATACTGAGGTAAGCAAAATGTGCAGTGTCTGTTTTTACACTCTGGTGGGAAAGGTATACATTCAACAAATATCTGTATATACACAATAATTTATATTTAAAAAGTGTAAGAATAGCAGTAGAGGGAGCTGTGATTGAGCATAATTTATTTCCTAGCAACAGGGAAGGCCTCTCTGACGACATTACATTTAAGTTAAATAATGGTGGGAAAATATTGGTAAAACTTTTAAACAGAGGGAATAACATGTGTAGGCAGGACTGAACTGGATGCTGGATATGTTCAAGGAGCTTAAAGAAGGCCATGTAGCTAAAGCATAGTGAATGACTGAGGCTAGGTAAGGGCTAGAGAACATAGGTCGTACAAAAACTTAACATTCATGGCTGCTAACCCAAAGGTTGGAGGTTTGAGTCCACCTAGAGGCGCCTCAGAAGAAAGGCCTGGTGATCTACTTCTGAAAAACCAGCCATGAAAACCATATGGGTCATAGTTCTACCCTGACACATGTTGTTGTTGTTGTTAGGTGCCATTGAGTCGGTTCCAACTCATAGCGACCCTATGCATAACAGAACGAAACACTGCCCAGTCCTGAGCTATCCTTACAATCGTTGTTATTCTTGAGCTCATTGTTGCAGCCATTGTGTCAATCCACCTCACTGAAGGTCTTCCTCTTTTCCGCTGACCCTGTGCTCTGTCAAGCATGATGTCTTTCTCCAGGGACTGATCCCTCCTGACAACATGTCCAAAGTACGTAAGACGCAGTTTCTCCATCCTTGCCTCTAAGGAGCATTCTGGCTGCACTTCTTCCAAGACAGATTTGTTCGTTCTTTTGGCAGCCCATGGTATATTCAATATTCTTTGCCAACACCACAAATTCAAAGCGTCAACTCTTCTTCGGTCTTCCTTATTCATTGTCCGGCTTTCACATGCATATGATGCGATTGAAAATACCATGGCTTGGGTCAGGTGCACTTTAGTCTTCAGGGTGACATCTTTGCTCTTCAACAATTTGAAGAGGTCCTTTGCAGCAGATTTGCCCAATGTAGTGTGTCTTTTGATTTCTTGACTGCTGCTTCCATGGCTATTGATTGTGGATCCAAGTAAAATGAAATCCTTGGCAACTTCAATCTTTTCTCTGTTTATCATGATGTTGTTCGTTGGTCCAGTTGTGAGGATTTTTGTTCTCTTTATGTTGAGGTGTAACCCATACTGAAGGCTGTGGTTTTTGATCTTCATTAGTAAGTGCTTCAAGTCCTCTTCACTTTCAGCAAGAAAGGTTGTGTCATCTGCATAACGCGGGTTGTTAATGAGTCTTCCTCCAATCCTGATGCCCCGTTCTTCTTCATACAGTCCAGCTTCTCAGATTATTTGTTCAGCATACAGATTAAATAGGTATGGTGAAAGAATACAACCATGATGCACACCTTTCCTAACTTTAAACTGTCTGAACACTGCTTCTTGATCTATGTAAAGGTTCCTCATGAGCACAATTAAGTGTTCTGGAATTCCCATTCTTCGCAGTGTTATCCATAGTTTGTTATGATCCACACAGTCGAATGCCTTTGCATAGTCAATAAAACCCAGGTAAACATCCTTCTGGTATTCTCTGCTTTCAGCCAGGATCCATCTGACATCAGTAATGATATCCCTGGTTCCATGTCCTCTTCTGAAACCAGACTGAATACCTGGCAGTTCCCAATCAATATACTGCTGCAGCCATTTTTGAATGATCTTTAGCAGAATTTTCCTTGCGTGTGATGTTAATGATATTGTTCTATAATTTCCACATTTGGTTGGATCACCTTTCTTGGGAATAGGCATAAATATGGATCTCTTCCAGTTAGTTGGCCAGGAAGCTTTCTTCCATATTTCTTGGCATAGACGAGTGAGCCTCTCCAGCGCTGCATCTGTTTGTTGAAACATCTCAACTGATATTCCATCAATTCCTGGAGCCTTGTTTTTCGCCAATGCCTTCAGAGCAGCTTGGACTTCTTCCTTCAGTACCATCGGTTCCTGATCATATGCCACCTCTTGAAATGGTTGAATATCGACTAATTCTTTTTGGTATAATGACTCTGTGTATTCCTTCCAGCTTCTTTTGATGTTTCCTGCATCATTTAATATTTTCCCCATGGAATCCTTCACTACTGCAACTCGAGGCTTGAATGAAGAGGAATGGTGTTGCATTCATTGTCAAAAAGAACGTTTCAAGATCTATCCTGAAGTACAGCGCTGTCAGTGATAGGATAATATCCATACACCTACAAGGAAGACCAGTTAATATGACTGTTATTCAAATTTACGCACCAACCGCTAGGGCCAAAGATGAATAGAAGATTTTTATCAGCTGCTGAAGTCTGAAATTGATCGAACATGCAATCAAAATGCATTGATAATTACTAGCGATTGGAATGCAAAAGTTGGAAACAAAGAAGGATTGGTAGTTGGAAAATATGGCCTTGGTGATAGAAACAATGCCAGAGATCTAATGATAGAATTTTGCAAGACCAACAATTTCTTCATTGCAAATACCTTCTTTCACCAACATAAACGGCGACTATACACATGGACCTCACCAGATGGAACACACAGAAATCAAATTGACTACATCTGTGGAAAGAGACGATGGAAAAGCTCAATATCATCAGCCAGAACAAGGCCAGGGGCTGACTGTGGAACAGACCATCAATTGCTCATATGCAAGTTCAAGCTGAAACTGAAGAAAATCATAGCAAGTCCACGAGAGCCAAAATATGACCTTGAGTATATTCTGGACACATATGGGATTGCAATAAGTCAGAGTTGACTTGACAACAACTGGTAGTGGTACTGGTAGGTGGGGGCTGGAACAGGCAACACTTTGTAGAAGAAATATTAAAGACATGGAGAAAAAAATGGAAACTTAAGAGGGATTGTGAGAGAAAGAGTAACATGATTAGGTGTACTTAAAAAAAAAAACCCTCTGATTTACTTACTGCTAAAGAGTAGAGAGATATAGCAATAGCTGGAGGGCAATGTGGGAAATGGAAGGTGAGAGAGCAAGTTTGACAGTTGAAGCGAAGGATCTGGTAGAAAGGGATGTTGAAAATGCAGGAAAGAGACAACATCCGTAAAGTGAGGGCCCTGAGAAGGAAGGAAATCGTTTCCTAGAGACAGAAGATAAAACCAAAAAAACCAAACCCAGTGCCGTGGAGTCGATTCCGACTCATAGCAACCCTATAGACAGGAGATAGGATGGTTTATTTTGGCCACAAGGCAGAAGAAGGGGAAAACGACTGTAGGTACAGATCATTTTACCTCTAAAACCAAAAGAAATCCACTGCCATTGATTCGATTCCGATAATTGCAACCCTATAAGATGGAGTAGAACTGCCCATAGGGTTTCCAAGGAGCAGCTGGTGGATTCGAACTGCCAAGCTTTTGGTTAGCGGCTGAGCTCTTAACCACTGTACTCAGGGCTCCTTCTAACTCTAAAGATCTCCCATTTTCTCTGTTCAACTCAAGAAACTTTCTTCAGCTTCTTTCTAATTAAATCAAAGATCTAAAGAGGTCAGTAAGGAGCCTATTATTATTTTTCATTAATATTAAGCCTATGACTGGAGTGTCTTAACCTTAATTATGATCCATTTTATTTCTCTCCCCCATTTATCTTTTTTTTTTTTTTTTCTTATTAGGCTCTGGTTCCTGCTTCAGGCATACAGAGCAAGTCATTCATGCAATGAAGCTCTTTGCAAATGTTTTCAGCCATGTTATAACTCTTGTCGCTTTTATTTTTCTCTTTTTCTTACTTGCTTTGGTTCGCATCTGCATGTGTTTTTCCTTCTCATTCTCTTTCCTCGTCCCCTTCCCTCCATCCCATTTGCTCACAGCTTCTCTGTTTTTCTTTTTTCCCCCATCTCTGTCTCTTGATCCTATCTTCTGCTTTCTCTTTCCCCATTCTAGGGACAGCTGTAGCTATGAGGTAACTAAACCAGTTGCCACTGAACTGACTTTGACTTATTAACCCTGTGTGTGTCAGAGAACTGTTCTCCTTAAGGTTTTCAATGGCGGATTTTTCAGAAGTATATCTCGAGGTAAAGAGCCCTGGTGGTGCGATCATTAGGTGCTCAGCTGCTTCCATCAGCCTTGGAAAGAGCCATGGGTCACTATTAGTTAGAATCAACTCAATGTCAATGGATAATCATGAGGTCTTTCTTCTGAAGAGCCCCTGGATGGGCTTGAACCCCCTAACTTTCAGTTAGCAGTTGAGGACATTAACTGTTTACATCACCTAGAGACTCCAATGAGGTAACTAACAAAAGAAAAAACTAATGCATATTACAGACTACAGATTTGTGTGTATATATATACATATATATATATGTACGTATGTATGTATGTATTGGAGCCCTGATGGGACGGTGGTTGAGTTCAGCTGCTAACCAAAAGGTTGGCAGTTTGAATCCACCAGCAGCTCATAGGAAACCCTTACAGGCAGTTCTACTCTGCTCTATAGGGTTGCTATGAGTCAGAATCGACTCGAGGGCAACGAGTTTTATATATGTATAACAAGTTTACGTACGTTTAAACATACATATATACTTAAACACACACATACTTATGTATACAGAGATATATATACACGTATATTGTATGGAGCCCTGGTAGAGCAGCAGTTAAAGACCTCAGCTACCAATCAAAAGGTTGGTGGCTTGAACTCACCAGCAGCTTTGTAGGACAAAGATGTGGCAGTTTGCTTCTGTAAAGGTTTACATTCCTAGAAACCCTGTGAGGCAGTTTTACTCTGTCTATAGGGTTGCTGTAAGTCAGAATTGACCTGAGGGTAGCGGGTTTGGTTTGATATATATAGAATAAATGCTGACTGCCTATGTCACATAAATAACTTTGTTGAGTTCTAAGTGGAATTTTCATAACCCCCCATTTTAATAAAAACTTCATTTATATTTTGGGTTTCTCCATCTATTCTGCTTACTTTCCTCCAAAGAAATTTAAAGGATTCTGGATTTCTCATTCTCATCTTAATGATGTAGCAGTGAATTATTTTATTTTCATTTAATTGATGCTTTATATTGCTTGGGATTTGAATTTGTGATTAACCATGATATAGTATTAAACAGAGGAAGGGTAGAGGGGAACATTATGTTGATTTTAAGATTTGGAGTAGTTTTCAAATCTACTTAAATTAGCCAAATGATATTTTTTCCCCCAAGTGATGACAAATTAGAGTTACCTTCTTTTTGAAATTATTGTTATCCCTTGTGTCATGGATTGAATTGTGTCTCCTAAAAACCTATATCATCTTGGCTAGACCATGATTCCCAGTATTGTGTGATTGTCCACCGTTTTGTCATCTGATGTGATTTTCCTTTGTGTTGTAAATCCTACCTCTGTGATGTTAATGAGGCAGGACTCAATCTACAAGATTACATTCTGTTTTAAGCCAATCTCTTTTGAGACGTAAAAAAGAGAAGCGAGTAGAGACACATGGGGACCTCATACCACCAAGAAAGCAGTGCCAGGAGCAGAGCGCATCCTTTGGACCTGAGATTCCTGCATTGAGAAGCAGGACCTTTCTCCAGAGCAGACAGAGAAAGAAAGCCTTCTCCTGGAGCTGGTGCCCTGAATTCGGACTTCTAGCCTATTAGACTGTGAGAGAATAAACTGTTTGTTAAAGTCATTTGCTTGTGATATTTCTGTTATATAGCACTAAATAACTAAGACATCTTATTTATCTCTGAAATTTCCAGTAAGAACTCTTGTTTCCTCTTACATAAGGAATACCTGTGGTTAATAGTCAACTGAGGTTAGAATTCTCTAAGGAAACCGGGTGGACTAGACAGGCATGGGTTTAGTTTATAGCCAAAGGGATATAAGCATGTGTAGCATGGTTTCTGGACTTTCAGGGGCAGCTTGTTGGCTGTTGAGTTGCTTGTCTGTTCCTAAGTATTCACTTCTTAATGGGGTTTCAAAATATTACTGTGACTCTGACATAACTTCCTGTTTCCTTTGTTTACTTCTCCTGAGGTTTCTATTATATTTTTTTATTCCAACTTGACAACCTGATTCTGATTGCTTGTGCATCAGCTCTAGTCTTTCAGACTGTAGACTGGATCCTGACTTAGTTTCATAGTGAGCCAACAGGTAGATCGCTAGGCCATTCCACAGACACTTGATATATAAATATGAATATACATCTTTCAGGTCCATATCTGAGGTGTTAATACTGAAGAATACAACTCTAGTCCCCTTTACATTAACCCTGATGGATTCACCTGCCACCCTATGTAATTGACTCCAGCATGTCCAGCCTTTTATGATGTACACTCAATACCTCAGAGATCCTTACATATGCTCACGAGTCTGTCATTGTTGCTCACCAGTGTGGCTAAGTCCTCAAGCCTAATTAGTTCTTCAGTGGAACCACGATGGGAGGAGAATCATTTCCTGCTCCTGTTGCTACTACCATCACCTGTATCTGAACTGAAGCTCAGTCAGTGGCAGGAGAGCTGAAATTTTATGGCCCTGCTTCTGTGGCATTTCTCTTTCAATGGTAGAAGGAAATGTCCTTCTGTGCAATCCTCAAGAGGTAAATGTAGGACAGAGTTCCAGATTAAAGTTGTTTGAGCTCCAAAGTATTACAGCATTTAGTAACACAACTTTTCCATTTATACAATTGCTAAATTCTCCCCAGGAGAAGACACATGTTATCAGGGTTGATGGATTTAGACAAATTTTGATATCAGTTGTGTGATGGCATTTTGATTTGTCATCTTGGCTGGGCTGAACTACAATCCTCAGAATTCTATTTCTAGTATGATTTTGGTTAGCATGAGCTACAAGAGATATTCTCTCAGGATAATTGGAGGGAGGAGGCAGTGGTCGTTTTGTAGCAGACACACCACTTCTCCCTGTTACTCAATATAACTCAATGTAACTCAATATAAATGTTGCTATGAAGTGATACTGTAAATGTGATTGTAGTCTCCAATCAGTTGACTTTAAGGTAATCAAAAGGGAGATTACACTGGGTAAAGGTGAACCTGACTTAATCAGCTGCAAGGCCTCTGAAAGAGGGTAGGCCATCTCTGAGCTTAGAGACTCCAAACAGTAGTTGAGTCTGTAATTCGTCTCCCTTCCCCCAGATCTCCATCCTGACTGTTATAGATAACAAGCTTCTGCTTATGCCTGGGGGGACCCTGCTTGCTCATGACTCGCTTCCTGACTGTCTGCCCTATGTACTTGCTTATCTAGCCCCTCCAGCCCCTGCCAATTGCATAAGTTAATTCCTCACAATAAATTCCTTGAGATATACATATCTTAAAGAATCTCAGTTAGTAATGCCTAGTTCCACAGGTGAGAAACATTTTTTTGTTGTTGTTGGAATTTCACAAATATTTGAAAACCTGGGCATAGATTTAGTATCCAATAGACAGTAAATCCTTGTGTGGAAGATCCATAAATAACTCCTTTAGGAGAAACCAAGAAATCTGGATGGATGATCAGAAGGCTAGATGTGTTTTCATGTGCCCAGTCGGTACTTCAAGCAGGTGAATGTAAACAGAGTTTTGACGTGTGAAAATAGCTAACCTTTGCCATTTTCCTGAATTTCACTAAATCTCCACCATATTGATTTGTGAGTTGTTTCTGTTAACCTAGACTGTGCCAAAGCCAATCCCATCCAGATGTTTTAGAATAGTCACTAGTTTTTGTATAAACTTGGCTTCATCAAAATGAATCCCATGCCTAATTCAATGAATATCCTCATTACCATCCTCAGAAGTGAAGAGTTAAGCTCACAGGGGAGCAGTAATGGTAATATGTCCTGAGAGAGATTCATTTGGCCCAGCTGTCCATTTTATTCAAAGTGCTAAATGCATTAATATACATAGACTATCATTTACATTGCAAGTGGCTATGCAAGATGAATTATTTATTGTGTGACAACTGCCTAATACCTAGTGTACTATCAAATGAAAAGACATTTTTATTTGACCTATATGTAAATTTGCATTATAGAATTCATTACCCTATATATAAGTCACATTGAAATTACATTGCAGTTATCTCTCAGAGAAGCTCCAGGTTACCCCAGCTTTGATTTAATTGCTGCTCTCCTTGTATGGCAAAGCAGCTCGCTTTTGGAATGGAAAAATTGCAGGGACCCCAGCCAAGCGGCATGTGTAAAGTCTCTCCTTTGATGCAGAGAGTAAGGTGAGAGAGAAAGACAAGCCCAAATTTAATTAAAATGTTATGAGAGCTAGAAACCAGCACATGAGACAAAGTAGAGGGGAGCAGGGCTTCTACCTCCTGAAGTGTGTATGCTGCCAGGGATCACCAAGGTAATAAAATTCAAGCTGCTTTCCCCAGGCAGTGGGTGACCCCATCCTCTGCTGAGAGCCCTGTGTTTACATTCAGAGAGAACTGGGAGGAAGTCTTCCTGAATAAGAAATCGCCTTATTTCCAATTTATTCTTTAGTCTCCGGAATGCAATTTAATTCATCTTTGCAGTTTTCATGTGGATTTCCAGGCTATTCGCCTCTGGATTATCTTTGCAACCCCTAATAACATAGTTCATCAGGGAGGTTTTGCCTCTGAACATAAATAGCACTAAGAGTAGTTCCCTGTTGGGGCAGATAGCAAACTAATTACCCAAATTGTTGGGGAACCAGAGCTATGGGACTGGAAATTCCTGGCATTGAAATGAGTGATGGGTGCCTTTAGAGGTCTGAAACTTTAGATATCCTCCCCATTAGATTCGTAGTCAGCCGTTCAGGACTCTGCCAAATTGGATGGCCTCGAGATTTGCTTTGCTTGTGAGATTTTTTGTTACTTCCCAATTCCAACTGGACTGCAAATACTGCAAGAAAATCCTTTCTTATTATTGGTATTTTGGTCCTTCTATTTCCCATCTCACCTGGAAACAGGCAGTGCAGAGAAGTGAGAAAATGAAAAGAACAATGGAAAAGGTAATAGAATTGCACTGAACCCTCGAAGAGATTTGCTTTGAATCCCACCTGAAGGTTGAGGCACCTACAAGCCTCATCTACATCAATCCAGGTGTACCTGTTCCTCTAAATGTGGTTCGGACCAGCTCTTTCCTGATGGAAAGCTTTTTGGATACGAGGTCTATGGGAGCACCCATAAGATTATAAAGCTTCATTTACTTATTTTATTTGATGCTCATGCATCTGAACTAGAAGTGTTCTCTTAAGTGAAAAACTTGGACTTAAAGGTTGATATTATAACCTAGTCCCGTTACTCAACAGAATGTTATCTAGGGACTGGCAGCACCAGAGCCACCTGGGAGCGTCTTAGAAATGCCCCAGCCCAGGTCTCCTGACTCAGAATCTAAATTTTAACAAGATCCTCAGTTGATTTATAAGCCTGGGAATCTTTTTTCTAATCCACTGACCTGCACCCATTAAAATTTTTTTCCTATAGTCTATCCTTCATTGAAATGATTTCTGCAAGGGTTAGACAAGGCAGGGATGCTGGACTGATGTGAATGTTGAGGGCTTTCAAGCTGTCCAGGTCTCCCATCTCTGCTGCAGGCCCATGTTACTCTAGAGCACTACAGAATACAGTGCAAAGACACTAAGCCAATCCTTCCATCTCATTGTGCACAAAAGAGACTGAGGCTGTGAGAGGTTAAATAGCTTACTTTAGGTCACAGAGCTTGTTAGTGCTAATGCTGAGTCTCTAAGCCAGGTGGTCTGCTTCCCAGTTCCATTCTCTTTTCATAGTGCCTGGTTCTGACACCCAGGATTTGCAATAAGCCTTTGAACAAAAAAATAAGCTGTGTCTGAGACTGAAGTTATTATCCAGGCTTTGCCACTCCCTGGACAGTGAAAGGCATTTAAACACCTGTCCTTGTTTAAGACTGAATTAGTGCATTATGTGTTTATAGCTCTGGTAATTGCACCCTATGCATACTATTGTATTTATAGAACAAATCTGAGGTTGAACACACACTTTTAGTTTTGATTATGAATGTTTACTTAAAAGATGGCTCTGATTCAATGCTGTGAAATCAATTCCAGGCCACCAGAGAGTGCACATCCCAGCTTTTTACCCCATGGGCCTGAAAGATGAAAGGCCTTGGATTGCGTGTCTGCCATACTCATTCATAAGTGAAATGTGGACATTCTTGTGAAAATTGAATAATGATGGTAGCTCTCATTTGCTGAGTGCCTCCTATGTGTCAGATACTGCTAAGTGCCATGCTAATACTTCATATACATTGTCTTTTTCATATTCATACTAATCCTTTAAGATAAATGTTACCCAAGTTTTACAGTCAAGTTTCTTTAGGGAAGAGAGCATGCCTCAGCCATCTTAATATGTCCAAGTTCTAGCACAGTGTTTGGCAGGTAATAGGTCCTCAAAATTTGTTATAATACTGAAGTCATGAGATTTGCCCACAATCAGGCACTTCCTGAATTTCAGACCCAGGACTGTCTTCCCAAAGAGGATAGTAGTGGTTTGCAAAAAATGGCCACAAATATCTCCCATCAGTCTATTCCACTCCTTTGTGAAATGGCTTTTCTAGCCTTTCCGTGTAAAGATGAACTCTATCTTGCCACCCTCTTTCAATTCAGCTGGACTTGGGACTTGGCACAAGTAACAACATAGAAATTTTGAGCCTAGGCCTCAAAACTCAGGCCTTGTCTTTATCCTTATCCTGAGCCTGCCATGTAAATAAGTATGGATTAGTCTCCTTGAGTGGCTAAAGGTTTGGCCTCTAACTGAAAGTTTGGCAGTTTGAACTCACCAGTTGCTCCACAGGGGAAAGATGTGGCAGTCTGCTTCCATAAAGATTACAGCCTTGGAAACCCTAGGGGCAGTTCCACTCTGTCCTATAGGGTTGCTATGTAAGTCATTATAGACTTGACTGCAATGGGTCAGTCTCCTTGAGGATGGAACACCTTGTAGCAGACAGCATCAATCCCCAGACATGTGAATGAGGCCATCTTGGACTATCCAGCCCCACTGAACTGACTGCTACCGCATGAATGAACTAAGCAGAAATTCCCAACGAAGTTCAGCCATAACTGATGACCCACACAATCGTGAACTAACAAAGGATTGTTGTTTTCAGCCACTATTTCTATTCCCATTAGCATGTAATAGAAAACTGATATGCTCATATTTCTTCCACCACCTAGCTGATGATGACAATGAGGATGATGAAGAGGGTGATGATAATATTAGGTGACATCATTGAGAGACTATTATGTGCAAAAAAAGAGAGAAAAAACCACTCTACAATGTTTACATGCTTTATATTATTTAATCATTTCACCCACTCTACCAGGTGGAACTATATTATTCCAAGCTTAACTAAATTAAGTAACTTCCCAGAGTCACACAGCTAGTAAGTTTTGAAGTGGACACACTACAGAACCGGCACTCTAAATCACGAAACTATAGAGTTTAAAAGAAAGGGGCCTTGGTACAGTGTGTTGTGTTGTTGAGGGGCAGAGCGAACTATAGGAATGTATTGTGGAGACAGTGAGTTAAAGAGTATGGTAGGGAGAATAATGCTCCCCCCGCAAAATAAAAAAAATAAGACGTCCATGTCCTAATCCCCAAACCTGTGACAATGTTGTGTTATATAGCAAAGAAAAATTAGTCTGCAGATGGAATTAAGGTTGCTGTATGGGGCCTTAGTTGCCCATTTTGGAAACCCTGGTGGCTTAGTGGTTAAGACCTACTGCTGCTAACCATAAAAAACTCGGCAGTTCAAATCCACCAGCCACTCCCTGGGAACTGTATGGGGCAGTTCTACTCTGTCCTATAGGGTCACTATGAGTTGGAATTGACTCGACAGCAATGGTTTTTTTTTTTTAAATTCATTTCCTGTAGCTGCTGCGACAAATTGCCACAAACTGCATGGCTTAAAACAACAGAAATTTAATTTTTCACAGTTCTGGAGACTGGAAGTCTGAAATCAAGTTTATGGGCTAAAATCAAGATGTCTATTTTTTTTTTTTTATATAGGGCCATGCTCCCTCCAGAGGCTCTAGGAGAGAATCCGCCCCTTGCCTTTTCCAGATCCTAGTGGCTGCTAGCATTTCTTGGCCTGCGTCTACAGAACTTTAACCTCTGCCTCCATAGTCACATTGTCTTCCCTTCTGTCTGTGTGTAATCGCTCTCTGCCTCCCTCTTATAAGTGTACGTGTGATTACATTTAGGGTCCACCTGGATGATCCAGGATTATCTCCCCGCATCAAAATTCTTAATTTAATCAAATCTGCAAAGCCCTTTCTTGTTATTTATGGTAACATTCACATGTTCCAGGGATTAGGACATGTATATCTTTTGGGGTGCCATTATTCACCTTACAACAGTGCTAATCAGCCAACTTTGAGATGGGGATGTTATCACCAATTATTCAGCCAGGCTGAATGTAATCTCAGTGGTCCTTAAAAGTGAAAGAAGGAGGTAGAAAAAGAGGGTTTGACAGAGATATGGTTACAGAAGAAAGACACAGAGAGAACTAACATTGCCAGCTTTGAAGATGGAGGAAGGGGTCCATGAACCAAGGAATGTGGGAAACCTCGCAAAGCTAGAAAAGGCAGGGGCATAGATTCTCCCCTAGAGCCTCCAAAAGTAATGCAGCCCTGCCGACACTTTGGTTTTAATCCAGGGAGACACATGCCTAATTTATAATCTACAGAACCGTAAGATAACAAATTTGTATTGTTTTAAGCCACTAAGTTTATGTAATACATTCAAATGAGAAAGCCAGAATGCTCTATTTTAAAGCTAACTTCACTGAATGTTGACTGTTGCAATCCTAAATTCTTTACATGTGTTATTTCGTATAATTTTCAAGGAAACAATAAAGCAACAAAACTGTGAAGTATTATCTCCACTTTATAGCAATGGATGCTAAGACCAGCTTGCCTAAAGACCTGCAGCTCTGTAGTAGTGGATCTAGGATTGAACACACGTGGTCTGACTGACCCCTGAGCCTCCTTCTTCACCACTACACAGAGGACAATGCCATCGGCCACCAAGGTTATACCATAAGGTGTGATTCAGGAGTACTCTCATCCTGAACCTGTTCTCAACCAAGAGTCAAGAGAAGCATCTCTGTTCATGGATAAAGTTTGACCATAGCTAGAAACAGGAGTCTTGGTATATATTCTGTAAATTCCTATTGTCTTTGAGTTAATGGACAATTTAACTGGTTTTATCTGTATTTCTTTTTATTTATTCATTTATTTTTGCCAACAGCACTGAGATAAAAAAAGAGTTGAATGGAAGAAAGAAACAAAAAGATAAAATATGAAGGAAGGAAGGTTTATATTTAAGCTTTTATTAATCTGAGTTAACTTTAGCTCCTCTTAAAATATTGAAACTATTCTTTAGAGATGAATTCAGGCATCCAGAGAGTTTCTTGATTCTAGTCTCAGCTTTCTTATCCATCCATAGCTGACGTCCATCAAATGCCAATATGCCTGCAGAAACAAGCTCTAGGAAATTCATTTAGCTTTCAGTGAAATGCCACTTACTGGCCATTGTCATTATGAATCTGCCTGTGTCATTCTGCACCATGACTGAGTTTTGTCCAATCACTTTTAATTATGAAGCTGTGCTTGGGTTCTTGTTTCCTTTGATATAAGCTGTTCAGTCCCGGGCTCTGGGCCTCATTTTTCTGAGCTCTGGCTTCAACACCAGGAACCCCTGAGGCCTGATGTTGGTTGGACACTGACTCCAATTATTTTCTGTGCAAATTGCTTGACCCTGCAGCTTTGATTCTCCTTTTCATAAACTGAAGATATAATCACTTCCTCTCTTATCTCACAGGGCTCCCAAGGGAAACATTAAAGAGCTTTGAATATGGAAAACACTATATACCTGTTGAGGAGTGTTACACACTCTTCATTTTCCAACCAATTCTCAGATAATACCGGGTGCAATATTCCTCGGGGAAGCTAGTTAAGACACAGCAAGCTTTAGCCAGGTTCGTGATTTTCTTTGCTGCTCCTGAGGTACCCTGCAGCAGACACAAGCATCAACCCATTCCTTCCTACATAATTTTTTTTTTCATGGTTGTTTGCAAGTGAGATCCTTGCAGAATTGCTGAGTCTCTGTGTTAAACTTTTCCCCTCACTTAATCTGCTTGAAAAGAACCTTGCTGCATACATTTGTACACATCACCACCCCAGAGAAGAACTGTGAAAATTCACTTCTGTTCAGCTGGCCTGCTCAGGGGAAAATAAAAGCAAGTCGTTTTCAGTGCAGTCTGAGTTCAGATGGAAAACTGATATTTTCAGGATTAACTAAACTGGTGTATGATTACAGTACTTAAGACACCTTCCAGCTGAACATAATTTGTACTCTTCCTGCTGTAGATAAGAACATCATCAAACTCTGCAAGTCCTCTCTTAATGCAATTGGCCTAATCAATTCATGTCAAATTAAAAACGAAGTGTTTCATGGACCTGGGCCTTTTCCTCTCTATCTGTATTCCAGGATCTGAGAGGCTGAGTATGAATGAATAAGTGTTTATTTCCTTTTCTGAATTCTGAATCACCATCCAAGTCAGTTGACTTGGATTATTATACGTATTCCCTGTTCCTTTGTTCGGAAACCCTGGTGGTGTAGTGGTTAAGAGCTTGGCTGCTAACCAAAAGGCTGGCAGTTCGAATTTACCAGCAGCTCCTTGGAAATCCTAAGGGGCAATTCTACTCTGTCCTATAGGGCGGCTATGAGTCGGAATCGACTCCTCTGCAATGGGTTTTGGGTTTTGGTTCCTTTGCTCTTCCCCTGACCTACTCCACCTATTCCTGACACCCCTTCTTGTCACTTTCAGGGCAGAACACATTAGGAATAATTTTAGATAACTGAATGACAGAGGTCATGTGATAGACTCAGTAGGCCCTTGGAGCCAGAAAGGATCTCAGTTTAGAGAGGAGAGCATTGAGCCCCAGAGCAATTCAATAATATACTCCAAGTCACACAGCTAATTAGTGACAGATCTGGGACCAGAGTCCTGACTTCCATCCTGGATTCTGTCCATTGCACGCCCAGTGATAACGAGTGCACCTTGCTTCCTGTGGAAGGCAGCCCACAGAATTTGCATTAAGGGATGTGAAGGCCAAGGCTTTGCTTTACCCTCTGCCTCTGTGCAATTATAAATCAGAAGCTTTTTTACATTTCCCCTTTGGCTCTGGGTGGTTCTCCTGTCTCTTGAGAAAGACAGAAGGGGGCTAGCCTGAGGTTTCTTAACAAAATGTGATGTTAAGTCTGAATCTTTCACTTTCCATTCTAACCTACATTTCCCATGCTGGGGCAACCAAGGGGTAGAACAGGGTCATAATAATAGTTATAAAACCATGTCTATCTGACTGTGGCCTGATCTAGCTTTGGGAATTCCATCCTCCTCAGATTCTTCCCAAATTGTTTCAGGAGTTCTCAAAAGTCATTTCTCAGGAGCTTTGAGAACTAGAGCTTAGTTTTTGTAGTCTTTAAATCTCAATGATCATCGTAATCTCCTGCTATTTATCAGGGAGATTTTAGGGCACATCCAAAAAATCTGAATTAGCAGGTTTGGAATCAGGCCCAGGAATATGTATGCCTTTAACTCCTCACATCAATTTTATGGTCAACCAGATCTGAAAACCTGTCCTCTATTTCCACAAGTCGTTCTATCAATATATATTGAGGGCTCACTCACTGTATTTAAGCACTCTTCTAAGCTCTAGAAATAGAGAAGTGAAGGGAAAAAAAAATCTAACCTCTTGGAGCTTTCATTCCACTGTGGGAAGCAGACAATTCACAAATAACAAGCAAATGTGGAATAAGTCAGCTGGTGACAGTTATGATGGAGAAAGGCAAGGTAAAGGTAAGCGTGGGGGCAGGGTTGCTTTTTTCTTACAGGGTGCTCAGGGAAAACTTCTTCCCTAATGTGATACTTGGGCAGATATTGAGGAAAACGGGGGAACAAAGCTACGTGAATATTTTATGGAAGAATGTCCCAAACATCAGGAGCAGTTAAGCCCAAAACCCTGAGGTGGGAGTAAGTGAAATGCGCTCCGGAAGTAGGAAGCAGCCAATGTGGCTGGAAAGGACTGAAGGGTAGTGGTGTCCAGTGTCCAAAGGGAACAGAGATACAGCATGCGGGACACAGACAAGTGTGCAGACTTCAACTTTCCATCTAATTGTATGGAAGCCATTGGACAATTTTTACTCATGAGGAATCAGGGCACTCTGGTTGTTGTATTGGGAGTGAAATTTAGAATGGCAAAGTTAGAAGCCGGAATGTCAGTGAAGGAGCTAATACACTCCAGGGCAGACATGGTGGAATTTTTTAAGAGTGGTAGCATTGGAGATGGTGTGGACGCTGGATGTATTTTAAAGATAAAACATACAGGATTTGCTGATAAGTTGGAGAGGAGGTATGGAAAAAAGAGGAATCAAGGATAACTAAGATTTTTGGTCTGAGCACCTGGAAGATTGGGGTTGTCATTATGGAGGAAAAAAAGGGTGTGAGAGGAGAAAGTTTGAAGAGAAAAATCAAGAGTCTGCTTTTGGATATATAAGTCTGAAATGCATATTACAGATATCCATGTAAAATTATCAAACAAATGTTTGGATATATAAATCTGGAGGTCTAGGATATATAAATTTGGGAATAACCAGGGTATGGCACGGTTGAGGCCATAAATTTGATGCTATCATCTATGGGGGTGGAGATCAGAGAGAAGAGAAGGGCTAATGAAGAAGACTAAGAAGGAGTCACCAGAGAAGGTCCACCATTTTCGACCTTTCCAGCTCTGCTTCACAAAGACAATGTGTCCTGATACTGCTGATCCCCAAACCAGTAGCTCACTGCCAAAATATCAAGAGCACCATTGTTGCTGTAGCTTCTCCTAAGGCAGAAAGGAGATCACTGCTAAGACTGGTGTTGCTGCCTTTTTTCTTGCCAATTCTGTGTTGTTTTTCAACACAGCTAGTGCCAAAGCAGCAAAAGTTTCATTTTTTTTTTTTGATGCCCAGTGGGCATAGAGAAATCACCATTTTTGTTGTTTATAGGTGCCATTGAGCCTATTCTGACTCACAGCTACCCCATGTGCGACAGAACGAAACACTGCCCCGTCCTGCACCATCTTCACAATCATTTTTATACTTGAGCCCATTGTTGTAGCCACTGTGTCAATCCATCTCGTTGAAGGTCTTACTCTTTTTCACTGACCCTCTACTTTACCAAGCTTGATATTTTTCTCCAGGGACTGGTCCCTCCTGATAACACGTTCAAAGTATGTGAGATTTAGTCTTGCCATCCTTGCTTCTAAGGACCATTCTGGCTGTACTTCTTCCAAAACATATTTGTTCATTTTTGTTTTAATGCATGTTTTATTAGAGAATTCTTAAGAAAAGATTTAGTAGGTATCCAAAACCTGTTGGAGTATATGATATATACTATTCCACTGTCCTTGAACTGAATGTGTGTATTTCAAGTTTCTTTTACTTCCAGATTGGTTCTGAGTCCTATGATGAACACAGTTTAGATTCCAGCAGATACCAGCCACACTGGAAAACATGAAATTCTAAAGTATTATTGTTATTTTACACTAAGAAACAGCTCTTGCCATGATGAAAAAATCTGAGCCATAGCACTATTGAAGTTTGGTTTCATATTCCGTTCTTGGAAGAGATAGAAAGCTCAGAGAGAGATTTTTCATACATACCCTTGCCCAGCCACTCTCTAAAACTGTAGGGGAAACCTCTGTTATTGGTGTTGGAGGGAAGGGAGCAATTTAATTCAACAATGAAAAAACCTATTCCATTAATGTAAATTATATTGAAGTACATGCTTAGTAATGTACATTGCACATGCATAAAACTTGTGAAGGAGGCGGGGCTCCTCTAATTTTTCCTATTCTGAACACCAGAATCTAGATATTAATAATGCTAGGGTCTAACCAGGAACAGAATCTCTAGTAAATAAGGTTTGGAAAGTTTCTTGGCTGGTTAAAAGAAGTCCCGTTGTTCATTTGTCAGAAAAGAGTCTTCAATTAGGTCCAATGAGGGTCTGACATGTCCAGGTCACTCAAAATTCTTAGTAATTTTATCAGTGAAAATCAGTTGTGGAGAAACACAACCCTTAATTTTGTTATATTCTAGGCAAGTGCTGAGGTAGGTGTAAAATTTTCCTTTTACAAAACCGTGAACAATTAGGGACAAAAATTCCTATGCCCTAGGACTGTGCTGTCCAATATGATAGCAACCAGCCACATGTGTACTTGAAATGTATCTGGACTGAACTGAGTTGTGATGTGCCTATGTCAGATTTCTTCTTTTTCTCAATTTTATCTATTCTGTTGTTGTTATTGAGAATATGTGTAGTAAAACATACACCAATTCAACAGTTTCTATATGTACAATTCAGTGACATTGATTACATTCTTTGAGTTGTACAACCATTCTCATCTTCCTTTTCTGTGTTGTTCTTCATCCATTAAGATAAACTCACTGCCCCATCAGATTCTTATCTAATCTTTTGAGTTGTTGTTGTTACTTTGATCCCATATGTTGTTGCTGTTGTTAGGTGCCCTTGAGTTGGTTTCAACTCATAGCAACCCGCTACGTACAACAGAATGAAACACTGCCCTGTCCTGTGCCATCTTCACAATTGTTGCTATACTTGAGCCTATTCTTGTAGCCATTGTGTCATCCCTCTCATTGAGTGTCTTCCTCTTTTTTGCTGACCGTCTACTTTACCAAACATGATGTCCTTTTCCAGGAACTGATTCCTCCTGATAGCATGTCGAAAGTATGTGAGATGAAGTCTTGCCGTCCTTGCTTCTAAGGATCATTCTGGCTGTGCTTGTTCTTTCTTTTGGCATTCCACGGTATAGTCAATATTCTTCGCCAACACCATAATTCAAAGGTGTCAATTCTTCTTCAGTCTTCCTTATTCATTGACCAGCTTTCACATGCATATGAGGTGATAGAATACACCATGGCTTGGGTCAGGCATACATTAGTCCTTAAAGTGACATCTTTGCTCGAAAGAGCTCTTTTGCAGCGTATTTCCCCAATGCAATGCATTGTTTGATGTCTTGACTGCTGCTTCCATGGGAGTTGATCCATATAACTACTTCTTAAAAGAGCATAATGCTCAAAAAAGACATTTTTTACTCATTAAGCTATTGTTTGGTTTTAAGAAGAATTCAGGGGATATTTTTGGTTTAAAGTTTAAAGATTATCTTAGGGCAATAGTTTCAGGGGTTCATCCAGCCTTCATGGCTCCAGAAAGTCTGGAGTCCATGAAAATTTGAAATTCTGTTCTGCATCACCTCCTTCCTCATATCAGATTTCTGAAGTCTTGGTATGAAAAAAAGAGTATCCTCAATAATTTTTGAGATAATTATTGAAATAATGAAATATAAATATCTCATTAATATTTTTAAGATATTGACTACATGTTAAAATAAGAATATTTTAGATATATTTTCTTAAGTAAAATATATTATTAAAATTTATTCATCTATGCCATTTTCCTTTTTTTAACGTAGCTACTAAAAATTTAAAATTACCTTTGTGATTTGCTTTATATTTCTATCCAAAAGTGATACTATAATACATACTAAAGCTGATCATATGTATACACTATGCCTAGCAATCCCACTCCTAGGTACGGTGTATTCCAATACTGCTCACATCACCAAAAGACATGTTCACAGATTTCCTGGGTGCTGCAGATGGTTAACACTCTCTGCTACTAACTAAAAGGTGGGGATTTGAGTCCACCCAGAAGAATATCAGAAGCAAGGGCTGGCAATTACTTCCAAAAAATCAGCTATTGGAAACCCTATGGCACACAGTTCTGCTCTGACACACATGGAGTTGCCATGAGTTGGAGTCGACTCAGTGGCAACTAGTAGGGTTGGAATGTTCATAGCAGCACTATGCTTAATATTAAAAAAAAAAAAAAAAAACAAGAACAGGGTCATGGTTTTCACCATGTCTTATTAGTGTCTCTTTCAATTGAGGGAGAGACAGGACTTTACAGAAGAAAAGTTTTTGTGATATGGGAAGACGCTTCAGTATGTATCTACTCCAGAACTAGGGAATAAATATTTAGTGAAAATGTAAATAGATTACCTTCCTTCCATGCAGACAGCACATTTAACAGACTCCTTACACAACTGCCTCTTTGCTTTTTTTTTCCCACATTATTTCATATTATAAACAAGATCCTTACACACATATCGTGGCCTAATTACAGTCTTTCTTCAGGGTGAATTCCTAGGACTGAGCTTTCAGGAGTAAATGGGAGTGCACAGTGCAGTCCCTTATACTTTGACACCTGCTTGCAATCAGAGGTGTCCCTCTATGTTTACAGCACACAGGCACTTTCAGGGATGCCCCAGTCTCCTGGCTGTGTGCTGCATGGCAGCTCAGCACTTAACCAAGCCCAACCACATTCTTCTGTTTTAAGCAAAAAGAAAGGTTTTATTCAGCATGTGTTCAAAGAGGCAAAAGTAGGAAACGGACAAGCATGCTGTGAGAGCCATATGTGCCCAAAGCCAGGGAATATTACAGAATAGACGAAAGTGGGAAAATGGACAAGCATGCCGCTACAGCCATGTCTGCTGAGTCCAAGAGATGTTGCAGGATCATCAATATATATTAACATTACAAATGGGCAGAACCGTGGAAAGCTTCACCTTTCCACAGGTTGGCTAAAAACTGTTAAGTCACCATGATCCTACATTTTCAATTATCTTTCTTAACGATCATTGTCACAGGTTTCAGTAAGGACAGTCAGGAGCTGACCACCTTCTTAACTCTCACAGGCTGAGGCTGAAGGGGTGAGAATACACATTGCTATCAAGTAGATTCTGACTCATGGCCAGCCTATGTATACAGAATAGAATTGAGCTCCAAAGGGTTTTCTTGGCTGCAATCTTTACGGAAGTACATTGCCAGGGCTTTATTCCGTGGTACCATTGGGTGGGTTCAAAAGGCCAACCTTTTGGTTAGCAGCTGAGTGCAAACTATTTCAGCCAGCTAGGAACCATGGGGGTGAGAATACCAGCCACAAAACGCACAGTGGTTTTGTCTGAATGGCTGAGAAAAAAATGACAGCTCTTTATGAAAAACTTTGCAAAGTCTGGGCACAGGAATAAAAGTTACTTAAGAAACTGATTATCAAAAAGTTGTGTTCAACCGGCTCAGAATGAGATAAAAGAATGGGGCTGCACAGAGCAATTTGAAACCCTTACAGACCACGCCTTGAACAAAATAAGCACTCTTGAAAATTCTGTGTTGATCAATGGAGAGGAAGATAAGTGAGTGAAGAGGATGATGAAATTCAGGGAGCCATGCCTGTTGCTCAGAATGTTCAGAAAACAGGGATGAAATCAGTGATATCACTGGACGTGAGAGATGTCCAGGAAGAGAGATGAGAGTAGAAGGGAAACAGGTCATGGGTAAGAAGGAGTAAAGGTAAATGGAATGAAGGAGGGGAAAAAAGCTTGGGTGTAAAAGCAGAAAGTATAAAAGAAATCCTTGCATAATTAGAATGTATTATATAGGAAACAAAGATGAAGACAAAGAAGGCAAGAAGTAAAATAAAATTAAACAGTGTACTCAGGGAGAAAAAAATAAAAGAAGTTGAAAAATTGTACAAGATTTAAAAAGATTACATAAATGATTAACACAGAAAAAGAAGCAAATGAGTAACACACTGGGATAGAAATGGTTAAAGACAGAGGAAAGAATGAAAAGGCAGAAAAAAAAGAATGACACCCACAAATCACTGGGTTTATGCTGGGTTTCCTTTTTGTTGTGTTTTGTTTTGTGAGATGACCAATCTTTTCATAAGGTTGAATAGGGATGCATATGATTTCTCTGACTAAAGACTTTACAAGGCGGTGCTGATATTAGAAATATCATGGAGATAGAGTCAGGAATCCCTTCCTATATGACAGTACTGATCTGTGTCATAAGAGAAAGAATATCAGCGGCATTTTATAAAGCTTTGGGGTGCTTGAAAAAGCAAAGAAATTGAGATTGAGTTAGCTGGAATCCGACAGTAGCTTTAGCAGGAGATACTGTTCTGCTACAACTCTCACCAAGGGAGTTCAATTTCAACAGTGCTAATCTTTCCACAGTGGTTTAAGTTTAACTTTTGTGCCTCTAAGGAAAAATTTCCAAAGTAATTCCCATTGAACTTGCCTCCTAGAAATACCTGCCTCCTGGGTTATCCAGCTTCCACACAAGCCTGCCTCTCTGGAGTGGCTAGACCTCTCTCACCACTCGGGGAACACATAGGCTTTTGACATTTCAGATGCCAACTTCTCTGTGCAGAGTGGCCAAGTAAGGTTTCTATTGTTTTATAAAACATCTGGCAGGGGATTTTAACACCATATTATCATTTTTTTCATTCTCATCTTAACGTCATTTTGCCTTCCTTATTCCCTGGAATTCTCCAAACAAAAAACCTAACTCTCCGCCATGGAGTTGATTCCGACTCATAGAGACCCCGTAGTGTTTCCCAGGCTACAAATCTCTGGAAACAGGCTGCCACATCCTTCTCCTGCTGAGCCACTGGTGACTTTGAACTGCCCACCTTTCCACCTTTTAGTTAGCAGTCGGCCGCTTTACCCACTGCACTACCTGGGCTCCTCCTGGTATTCCTAGTATTGTAAGTTTACATAATGCTTATAAATACAACTCTAGGTTGTTTTCTTTATTTTCGTTATATTGACACACATCAACATAATCATTTTTATTTTATATTTTTTCCCATAATTATAAGGATCTTTCTGACTATGCATATAAAAATAAGAAGTGTAACAACTATAGTCCTTGTGTAAAAGAACAATAATTCACTGTATAATTTTTTTCATTGTTTTAAAAGTGAGACTAGGTTAGCTTTAGTTCCAACTTAGGTGGAATTTGAAATGCTGTGTATTTATTATATATACTAGTGTTTCTTTAAATGTAGGTTCCTGGGTCCCCTGCACCAGGATCACTTTGGAGTGCTTTGTGAAAAGGGAGATTTCAGGGACTCACTCCACATGGACTGAACCAGAATATCAGGGGGAGGGGGAGGGTTCTGTGAATCTGCATTTAGCAAGTTTGCCTGGTGTTTCCAATACTTATTGGATTTTGAGAAACTACTGGTATGTAATATACTTTAAATACAAGAACTAAAATGCAGTTCAAATAAAATCATCTTTCTCAGATATCAGTTACTATATTACAATTTGTTATACATGTGAATTTTGTATATATAACAAAATATTTTTTGCCTTCTTAAAATTTCCTTGAAAAAATTTTCAACTTTATATGTCTGCTTTTCTCATAAACTATTGAAAATATATATATTTTTTTGCTTTAGAGACTTTACAAGGTAATGCCAATGCAATTTAATTTACCCAAAGAACATTACACATACAAGCAAAAGCAGAACACACACTTCATGTCTGACTGTGGTCTTGAATAAAACAGAGATTGGTTTGCACAGTTCAGTTTGGCATATTAAGTGGTAGGACTTGGGTCTCCTGAATCAAGAAAACTTTGCTCCATCCACATTTGGCTTCCAACCCACCAAAACCAAACCAAACCCACTGCTGTCAAATCGATTCTGACTCATAGCGACCCTATAGGACAGAGTAGAACTGCCCCATAGAGTTTCCAAGGAGCACCTGTTGAATTTGAACTGCCAGCCTCTTGGTTAGCAGCTGTAGCACTTAACCACTACGCCACCAGGGTTTCCAAGTCCATATAAATTCTTCTTTCTCCCTTCAAAAGTTTGTGACCTATCACTCTTAAATGTGAATTCTTAATTAAAACCAATGAAGGGGTTACCTTTGCCCAAGTGTCAATAAGCTTAATAAGCCCAAAATGTCTCCTTTATTTCCCCTTGTGACCAAGGGTCTGTGTTTACAGGACAAGCTGGGTGTGTAGCTACAAAGCTGGCACTCAAGGGAACAATTAAATTCTTAATATGCTTCCTAATTCTGTCACACCATCAACTGAGGTAGTTCACTATAGAAAAACATATTGCTGATGGTCAGTTAGTTCTCGAGTTTAAGTCACTGGTTTTCAACTCCAAGCTGGACCAGGGAACTTTCATTTTAAGAATGTATCTTCAGTATTGAGATAAGCATAAATGCTTATTTGAAAATTCAGTTCAGAAAGGGTCACTCATGCAGTTGCATTTGATTTGAATGGTGCTCATCTGGACACACCTTGGGCTATCTGGAGCCTCATTGGTGGTTACGCTTAAATTGTTTGTCTTCTAGGGAAGCAGAGTTACTTGTACAAGTATTATTCCCAGTGCATTCCTTTGGCTTTCTGTATAAATAGGCATCACATCATTTTCTCACTCCATTCCAATTTCTATCTCCTTGAAAAATGAGCAGCGTGAACTGATTGGAGCCAGTGGGGAACGCTCCCAATTTAGCAAGTGGCAGTGGGCTAAGGAGGAGCCCCTTTTGGCTGAAGATGTTTACTCTTAAAGCATTGGTTCCCAAGGAGCTGGAGAGATAGTTCTTGGTCTTCAGTCAAAGAAAAGAATAACACAGCTGCCCTCAGCAAGGGGGAATTCCAGCATAATGGATTGGCAATGGAAACAGTTTAAACCAATATAAATATAATAGCCACCCACTGAGAGGCAATTTACACGCACTAGGCCAGACTTGCAGTGGTGAACTTGGCCAATGTAATCCACCTGGGAGTATTTTATGAGGCTTGATACAAAGAACTTGGGTGGGAGAACATGGAGAATAGAGGGAAGCTGACTGCTCCAAATGGCACAGTAAAACCCCAAGCTCCTCCTTCAGAAGCACTTCTATTTTTTATGCCATGGAAAGAATGACCTCTGTCCTGGCTCCTTCTTTAAGATATATATGTATGTATATAAATACATATTTATATATTTTTTTAAAGTTTCAGACTGGTCTTTATATCAGTTCTGGTTGTGTCACTAAATGGCTAAATGACTCTGAATGTACTACTTCCCCACCCTGCTTCTGTGAAAATAAAACCAGTTGCTACTGAGTCATTTTCAACTCATGGAGACCTGCTGAGTGCAGAGTAGACCTGTGTTCCATAGGGCTCTCAAGACTGACCTTTTGGGAGCAGATCACCAGGCCTATCTTCCAAAGGCGCTCTGGGTGGGTTTGAACCACCAACCTTTTTATTACCAGTGGTGTGCTTAACCATTGTACAACCAGAGCTCCTTCTCTAAGCCTTAGTTTTCTCATTTATAAAATGGGGATAATAATGCCTTCTTCATAAGGTTCTTACAAATATTAAAGGATATATCCATGTAAAAGCTGCTATTGCTTTTAGGTGTCATTGAGTTGATTCCATCTCATAGCGCCCTATGTACAACAGAAACACTGCCTGGTCCTTCACCATCCTCATAATCATTGCTAAATGTCTTGGTCATCTAGTGCTGCTATAACAGAAATATCACAAGAAGATGGCTTTAACAAAGAGAAATCTATTCTTTCACAGTCCAGGGGACTAAAAGTCTGAATTCAGGGTGCCATCTCCAGAGGAAGAGTTTCTTTGTCTGTCGAATCTGGAGGGAGCTCCTTGTCATCAATCTTCCCTTGGTCTAAGAGCTTTCCCATGCAGGAACCCCAGGTCCAAAGGATGCACTCTGCTCCTGTCACTGCTTTCTTGGTGATAATGACGTCCCCATCTCTCTGCTTGGTTCTCTCTTTTATATCTCAAAAGAGATTGACTTAAGACACAACCTAATCTTATGTACTGAGTCATGCCTCAATAACATAACTGCTTCTAATCCTGCCTCATTAACATAATAGAGGTAGATTTAAAACACATTGGAAAATCACATCAGATGACAAAATGGTGGACAATCACATCATACTGGGAATCATGGCCTAGCCAAGTTGACACACATTTTGGGGGAACACAAACTCAATCCATAACACTATGTTTGAGCCCATTGTTGCAACCACTGTGTCAGTCCATCTCAATGAGGGTCTTCTTGTTTTTTGCTGACCCTCTACTTTACCAAGCATGATGTCCCTCTCCAGAGACTGGTTCCTCCTGATAACATGTCCAAAATATGTGAGACTAAGTCTCACCATCCTCGCTTCTAAATGGCATTCTAACTGTACTTCTTCCAAGACAGATTTGTTCATCATTCTGGCAGCCCATGTTGTATTCAATATTCTTTGCCAACACCACAATTCAAGTGTATCAGTTCTTCAGTCTTCCTTATTCATTGTCCAACTTTTGCACGGATATGAGATGATTGAGAATATCACGGCTTGGGTCAGGCGCATCTTAGTCCTCAAAGTGATGTGTTTGCTTTTTAACACTTCAAAGAGGTCTTTTGCAGCAGATTTGCCTGATGTAATATGTCCTTTCATTTCCTGACTGTTACTTCCATGGCTATTGATTGTGGATCCAAGTAAAATGAAATCTTTGACAATTTCAAACTTTTCTCTGTTTATCATGATGTTGCTTATTGGCCTAGTTGTGAGAATTTTTGTTTTCTTTATGTTGAGATATAATCCATACTTAAAGCTGTAGTCTTTGATCTTTCTCAGTAAGTGCTTCAAGTCTTTGATCTTTCTCAGTAAGTGCTTCAAGTCCTCTTCACTTTCATCAAGCAAAAATGAAAAATAGAAATGACATCGGAGATCTCATCACAGAATTCTGCAAGACCAGCGACTTATTCATCATTTCTTCTATTCACTTTAGCTACTCTAAGTTCAAGAGCAAGTTTCAAAGTCTCTGCTGACATCCATTTTAGTCTTTTCTTTCTTTCCTGTCTTTGCTGCCTTTAATGACCTTTTGCTTTCTTCATGTAAGATGTCCTTAATCTCATCCCACAGATCATCTGATCTTTAGTCATTAGTGTTCAATGCATCAAATCTATTCTTGAGATGGTCTCCAAATTCAGGCGGGATATACTAAAGATTGCACTTCAGTGCTTGTGGACTTGTTTTAATTTTCTTCAGCTTCAACTTGAACTTGCCTATGAGCAAACAGTGGCCTGTTCCACAGTAAGTCCTTGGCCTTGTTCTGACTGATGATCCTGAGCTTCTCCATGGTCTCTTTCCACAATATAGTCAATTTGATCCCTTTATATTCCATCTGGTGAGGTCCCCATCATTAAAAAAAAAAAAAATAGTTGCCATTTATGCTGTTTAGAAAAGGTATTTGCAATAAATAAGTTGTCGGTCTTGCAAAATTCTGTCATGAGATCTCCGATGTCATTTCTACCACCAAGATTATATTAACCCATGATGAGTGTCCATTAAATGTTAAACCATATCATTACAGACCTCTACGATCTCTTACTGTTCTTAATGTCTGATTTTTATAATGTTTTATCATTTTAATTTATAGTCAGATTTTAATGTCTAAGGGAAATTCTGAGAAGTCTACTTGAGAATTATATTTTCTGGCTTTTTATTTCTAGAAAGGAAATTTATTTTATGCTTTTAATTCTAAGTCATTAAGTATTACTTCAGGAAAGCTTCCCTGTTCCCATATTAGATGCTATCAATTTTGCAGAAATAAAGGTGAATGCCTCTACCTTTGTTTATACTTTTCTTTATGTTTGAGAGGCTTCCTGAGCCATAGTCACGTCATGCCCATGACTGGGAGCATAAGTTTCTAAAAGTTAGAAAACATGCACCAGGGCAGTTCTGTGCTTGGATTTACATGAACCAGGAGGTAGAAAAGAAATGTGTGTCATTAAATTTAACAATTAATTTATTTAAACTGTGACACAATCAGTGAACAATAAAAGAGAAATGAGTATAAATAAAGTGTTCTTATAACTGTTATCAGATAAGCCTGGGTGGCACAAGTGTTTTTTGATAGGCTGCTAACCTAAAGGCTGGTGGCTTGAACCCAACCAGCAGCTCTGCAGAAGAAAGGCCTGGCAAACTGATTCCCTAAAGATTACAACCAAGAAAGCCTTATGGAGCAGTTGTACTCTGTAACACATGGGGTAGCCATGAGTTGGATGCTGACTTAACAGCAGTTCACAACAGCAACATAAGCGTTATCAGTATCACCTAAAAAATGAGAAGGTAGATTCCGGAAGCTTGATCTTCTCACAGATATAGGAGGGACATGTATATGATTTATGTTTTGATTCCCAGAATGAAATGGGAAGGAGACACAATGCTACCTGCCTCTAGTGTAGGATATACTCTAAAACTAAAAAGTGTATACGTGTTTTTAAAAGATGTAAGATCCTCACATATTCAAGTACTTCATTTTAAAGTGAATCATTTATTTTTAATATTTATAGTGAAACTCGTGAAACTCATGTTACTCAGCACTTTATTACATGAAATCCTTAGAGCACATATTTCTACTATTCCTTACTACAGATATTCGATTTAGTTAACAAAATCATGCTAGAAACTTGGGGTAACTTAACCTGTAAAGAGCAACTGGGGGTGGTGGTGGTGGTCATGTTAACCTTTAAGTAGCCAGAACGTAGATAATATTCTTTCACTCGCCTGTATTAATCAGACACCTTTGTGGAGCTAGTGAGCACCTGAGAACTCTGGGCATCTTTAGCATCTTTATAGGGAAGAGTGATTGGTTAATTTAAAATACTTCCTCCTTGTCATTTGTCCTTTATTTCTGTATAGAACTAGGAAGGAAATTACAATTTATGTTTAGATACATTTTTACCAACATAAATTCATTTTCAGTTAATGAGAATTTTGGATGAAATAGCATTCTTCATTCTGTGTGTGGTGGCGACTGTCCACAATTAAGGGAACAGCACCTTCATCGCTCTATAAATAATGTGCCTGGTATTTCTGAAGGGGAGAAGAAAACATTGCAGCTACTACAAAGCTAGATACTGCTCTGGACCTATCTTATTTAAATATTGTAAAACCTAAAACCTCACCATATACATGCGTATAAATGTTGTGTGTGTTCTTTCCAGGGCCTTTTATAAAGCTTTGTAAATCTCTGTTAAACCATTTGAAACATCAGTCCACCTTTTCGCTCACAAAGAATTTCAGGAATCTGGAGAAGCTTTGTGTTTCTAAGTCATAGTCTGGATTCCCCACAGTGCTCCCATCCATATTTCTGGGAGAGGCACTGGACTAAGTTTTCATTTTAGCACTGTGATCAGCTGGAAGGACTCCCCCTCTATGGAGGGGTTAAGGAGAGGCATCAAAAACTCTGAAACTTTGAGCTATTTGTCCTGTATAGAGGATGAGTAGGTGAAGGTAAAACCTCTTCTTAAAGGTTCTTTAATTTTTTTTTTAACTTTACAGTCTGACAACCAGAAAAACAATCTTTTATTATCTTTAATTTAGATGAATCATGTTAAAATGCTTCTGAAACATAATTGAACAATAAAATTCTTTCACATGACCTATTTTCCAAACCAAACCCTTTGCTGTTGAGTCAATTCCAAATCATACGGACTGTATGGGACATATTAGAACTGCTCCATAAGGTTTCCAAAGCTGTAAATCTTTCTGGAAGCCAACTGCTACAGTTTTCTCCCACAGAGTGGCTGATGGGTTCAAACTGCTGACCCTTCATTTAACATTTGAGCACTTTAACCACTATGACACCAGGGCTCCTCACTGACCCACTTTAGAAGGTCATAAAACTCAAAACTAAACCCATTGTCATTGAGTTGATTCTGACTCATAGCAACCCTATAGGACAAAGTAGAAAGACTCATAGAGTTTTCAAAGCTGTAACCTTTACAGAAGCAGAGGAGTGGCTGGTAGGTTCCAACCACCGACCTTTTGGTTAGCAGCCTAGCACTTAACCACTCTGCTACCAGCACCCCTGAGAAGGTCATAACCTTTCTAAATATTTGTAATATTTTAAGGACCTCACACCTCAACATAAAGAAAACAAAAATCCTCACAACTGAACCATAAGCAATATAATGATAAATGAAGAAAAGATTGAAGTTGTCACGGATTTCATTCTACTTTCATCCACAATCAATACCCATGGAAATGGCAAGGAGTCAAGAAATCAAACAACATATCGCATTGCTCAAATCTGCTGCAAAAGACCTTTTAAAAGTGTTAAAAATCTAAGATGTCAGTTTGAGGACTAAGGTGCACCTGACCCAAGCCACAGTACTTTCAACTGTCTCATATGCACACAAAAGCTGGACAATGAATAAGGAAGATTAAAGAAGAATTGATGCCTTTGAATTATGGTGTTGGTGAAGAATGTTAACTATACCAAGCACTACCAGAAGAGTGAATGAATCTGTCTTGGAAGTACAACAAGAATGCTCCCTAGAAGAAAGGATGCCAAGAGTTCATCTCATCTACTTAAAACATGTTATCAGGAAGGATCAGTCCCTAGAGAAGGACACCATGCATGTTACAGATGAGGGTCAGCAAAAAAGAGAAAAACCCTCAACAAGATGGACTGACACAATGGCTGCAACAATGGGCTTAATATGGGCTTAAATACGGCAACAATTGTGAGGATGACACAGGACCAGGCAGTTTCATTCTGTTGAACACAGGGTCGCTATGAGGTGGAACTGACGCAATGGTACTTAACAATAAAAACATTGATTAAAAAGGAGGCTTAGTTAGAGAAGACACATGATATTCCTGACCAAGTAGACAAATTGTTAATTACCATGCTGCCACAAATTTGTAGAGTGTGAGCAGATTCAGCTGCAGTTTTAATTTATATAGACACATTTCAGTATAATGTTTTAATATGTCTGGTTTCCACCCTTATCCACTAAATTCTACTCTCACTAGAAGGGATATTCATATAGGCTAACAACCTGTAAAGCAGAACTAGCCCTATATCAATATGTTATGAAAATCTAGATATGAGCACTATTAATACATTTTTTACCCAGAATCCTTTTATAGACATTTGAAGACAAGTCTAGTCCTTATTTTAAAGCCAGAGTAATGAGGTCACAGAAATAAAGAGGTTAAAAGTAGTCCAGATGTGACATGACTACATTATTTACCTTCTTCTTGGTAACTGACAAATGATTGACAGCAACACTTGACAATGACATGATTTCCCTAATGTGTTGATAAGAGCTGAAAGGGGTAATTTTGAATAAAAAAGACTTTCTGGATTTCTCATGCCTGGATGTTAGAACAAATCAGAAAATCCTATTAACTGCAATTTTATTGCAAAAAAATTCATAAAATACTGGAGTGTGGGACCATCAGCTCTTAGAAGATGTTGTTTTAAATTATCTTTTTTTTTTTACTATTTTTAATTCTAAAAATAATTTTTAATCATAAAAAAAAATACAAGATTATCAAAAATTTTCCAAAAGTAACAAGAAGAGCAATTACATGTCAATAGGCCTTGGTATAAGTGAATTACTACAGCTAGGTATTCAATATGGCTTTAAAGTTTCCCAGCAATAAAGGCAAGAAGATAAACACATTGGTTCACAGAGTTTCTTTTTTCCTGTCTGACACAGGAAAATAAACACATTCATCTACAGAAACAAACTTTTTCCTGGGACCAAATTTAAGGAGAAATTTATCATGTGGTTCCTTGTATAAGAGGTGCTGAATAACATAATAGACAACGTCTGCAAGGAACAGAAATACTGATCAAATGGATAGTTCTGGTGTTGATTCACTTTATAGTCTGAGAACATAACATTAAATTGTGCTCAGCGAAGGCCTTTCTGCAGGGGATAAGAGAAAATGGCCAAGGTACTCGGCTTTCTGATGATTAAACTTGATAGTGGGGATAGAGCTGGGAGACAAGTGAAGGGGTAGTTAACATGCCCATTAGACTGCCTCCAACATCATATGTCTTATGGAAAGCCTTTGACCTGTGTTGGGTGACAGTTAACTCATGACTGAATTCTCACAGATTCCTGTAATGCAGATAGTCTATATTGTTTGCTAAAGTGAAAAACTTACAGTTAAGAAAGGAAAGTGGTTACCGAATTGAGAAAAGATTAAGAGAGAAAATTGTATTCTTGCCCAGACAGAAGGTCAGCTCTATTCATCTTCAGTTGTGAAAATAGGGTTACCTAAAAGCGATGCCAATCTTTTTCACAAAGAGGAGTGTTTTTATCTTTTAAAGCATTTCAAAGATTATTTGGTCGAAATGCCAGGCTCAGTGCCGCATTGCAGAGACAAGATGACTAAGGATGAAATGTGTTTATGGTATTTAAAAGATTTTCTAGTCTTTTGGGCAGAACATTTTTGTATGGGCTTTGTAGGATATATAATTTTAGGTAAATTACTCAAATAAGCGATGGAGAATACCAAACCAATTTTAGGTTTTATACAGTTGATGTTGAACATTGAAATATGATGGGCAAAATGACAAAGTCTTTGGAGTCTGAGGAACTTTGTTTAAATCATGGCACTACCTCTCCCTTGTTTTCAGATTGCGTGCAGTTTCATATCTTCAAACACTAGCTTTTTTGTTTGTTTGTTTAATGAAAAATGCCCACACACTTGGTTTGAAGTTTGAAATGAAGAAACATGTATAAAGGTTGTCCATATTCAGCAATTACTCCTTCCCACAACCCACATCTCATTTGGCAAGAACCAGTGAACCCTCAAGTTAACATGCTTTGAAAGATCAAGACAGCAAGACTGAGAATATAAAACATAAGTATACCTGGTTAGGAAACCCTGGTAGTCTAGTGGTTAAGTGCTATGGCTACTAACCAAAAGCCTGGCAGTTCAAATCTACCAGGCTTTCCTTGGAAACTCTATGGGGCAGTTCTATTCTGTCCTGTAGGGTGGCTATAAGTTGAAATTGACTCTACGGCTTTTTTTTTTTTTTATATAGCTGATTATACTGTTTATCATTCAACATAACTATTTCCCCTTCCCACTCTGTCCCTCCAAAATGTTGGTTTTACGATGGAGAGACTCATACAAATGTATTAGTTTTATGTTATGGTGTGTACTGAAATCATAGAAGAGCCAGTGTTTCTCAAAGTGTGGATCCTACATCAGGTATATCAGAGTCATTGTGGGTGTATGTCAGTTATTCTGTCACTGAGTCAGATCTGCTGATTGAAAATCTCTGGGTACCAGAAATCTGCATCTTTAAAGAAGTGCCATAAGTAACTCATATGTACACTGTTTGAGGATCTCTGTAGTTGGCTATGAAATGTCTTAATCCCAAATCTAAAGAGTAAACCCTGCTCTACAAGGAAACAATTTTAATAAACCCATCCCTGCCATTACCATAACAACCTACATCCCATAACAAAGAGTAGGAAACATTATCAGGAGACAGGAGGATTATGCCTGAAGATGTCAAGTTTAAAGCCAATGTGGAAGATTCTATTTTCCAAAGAAGGTACTCCAATATACCCCATTCCACATTCTCTTCTTACAGTGTGATGTTGACATTTCTCTACCAAGAGATGGGGGTTTATATTGCCTCCCCTTGTATCTGAATAGGCCTATTACAAAAGCAGAAATGACGCTATATGACATTTGAAGTTACATCATAAAAGGCATTATTGATTCTACCTGTTCCTCTTGTGATGTCTGCCCTTAGAACCCAGCCCCTATGCTGTAAGGAAGCCAAGTAGCCAGGTAGGAAGGCCATGTATAGGTACTGTAGCCACAGCTCCAGGTGGGGTTCCATTTGACCAACCATGTAAGTGAGTGAGCCTTCATTTGTTTCTAGCCCCTAGCCTTCCAGACACCTCAACTGATGCTAAGTAGAGATTTGTAAGAAAAATAAATTTCAGATTTTTGAGCAAAGTAAATGTTGTCACTATTTTAAGCCACTAAGGTTTGTGGTAGTTTGTTACATATAAATAGATAACAGGAACCCCCAAATTGTAGATGATAGTTTTTATGTGACCTAATTTGTAATATTATTTTTTTTTATATACATATGGTATATTCTGATCTGTGGCTACATTCCATCAGTATGTGAAATCTCCACTACCAGTTCTAGATTTTATCAAGGCTAGAGTACTTTGATACAACTCTTCCTTCTCCTATACTGTATCAAATGGATTGGGCAAATGGCAGATTACATGGCTTCTCTATAGGCAGTTAGGAAGGTGACAGCTGGGAAAGTCAAATTCCACTTCTTTGACACCAAACGTGTTGATCAAATCAATTTATTATCACTTCTGTTTTCCCCCATTCTACCTTTATTTTGATACCAGCTGCATATGCAGCACTTCTTCCTCTGTACCTAATCACCAGGAGCCAGGTTAGATCTCACAAGTTAAAACACACAGCCCTCTAGACTGCCAAGTCTGTCTAAGACTTCAGGCACCAGCCGGAAGCTTGGAGGTCCCCAAGACACTCTCACTTCTGACCAGATGGATATAAATTTGGCATTTCTGTCTATCCCCTTGGAAACCCGGGGGACATAGTGGTTAAGTGCTATAGCTGCTAACCAGAAGGTCAGCAGCTCGAATCCACCAGGCGCTCCTTGGAAACTCTGTAGGGTAGTTCTACTCCGTCCTATAGGGTTACTGTGAGTTGCAATTGACTCGATGGCAACGGGTTTGGTTTTCAGTTTTCTATCTATCCCCTCAGGATTATAGCCATAAGCTCAGGGACCCCCATTTCTGACCTGCTGGTGTTCACTACTCTTTCGGGCTTGATAGTTGGCTAGAATGGCTCACAGAGCTCGCTGAAAATGTTACGCTTACAGTTTTATAACAGCAAAAGGGATATAAATGAAGAGATGCATTGGGTGAGCTCTGAGAGGATTTTCCTCGTGGAGCTTCTGCATCCAAAAAAGGAATATTGGCATTGGTATCTATCATCTAGTAGGAAGCCCCTATAGCTTCTGTGTTTAGAACCTTTATTGGGGCCCCATTACAGAGGCCTGACTGATGGAATCATATTCCTCTCCCCTGAGATCAGCTGATATGATGAAATGGGTCTGTCTGGCCAGCCCCCAACCTGAGTCACCTGATTAGCATAACCTGTTAGGTTAGTTGTGATCTGAGGCTCTCATCAAAGTCACTTATGATTACTGGAGAAATAACAAAGTTTTAGAGGTTTTCTCTCAGAAACCAAGGACAAAGGCCAAATTATTTGGGTAAAGTTAAATTCTTTATCCCACAGTGACTGACTATATACGCCACTCATGGAAGGAAACCATAAAACTGTGTAATATAAAAGCAAATATGAGATCAAACTTCACTAGTCAAAGAGTAGAGGAGAATGTTAAAAAGTTGGAAACGGCAGTATTAAAACAAAGGAGAGAGAAATGCAAGGAAAATTGGCAAGACCTGTTTGCCAAAGTGTAGCTGAACCCAATTCCATTTGAGTAGCTCTTGTTTTAAACCTTTCTAAATAGTTATTCTAAGTTCTGAGGAATCCATAACCTGGTCTGGCATCACCAACCTCCAGAATCTCACATTCCAGTAGAGGATATTTATAGGCACATCATGCATACATATTTCTAAGAGAGTTCATATTTATGGAGGTCATAAGATAGATGTGAGAATATGGGGAAGAGAGATCCATGCCAACAATGCAGCTTAGTATCACAATGTTTGGTTGAGATTTGACAAGAGGATATTTTGTGAAGAGGAAAGGTATGTCATTAAAGATGGTTTCAATCTGAGAGAAGGAGGAAAGGCAAAAGAATGCAGGTCATGACTGAGAATCATTTATTATCATTATGCACCTGGAATGGCCTGGCTGGTTAGTAGAAGATAGAGTTGTAAGAAAAGGCCATAATTTTTAACTACTGATCTAAGCAAACAGATTTTGTTTTGCATGGGAAGTCAAAGGTTTTAGAAGATAGGACAAGGAAATGAAATTTGTTTTAATGATGATAACCAAGGTAGTAGTTCAACGTATGGGTTAGTAAGTGTGGAGGGGGGAAAGTCTGTAAGAAACTATTGCAGTAATTTGGTCAAAAAAAGCCTAAACTAGGGCATGGCCGGAAGGAGAACACAAAAGAATGAAATAAGGAAATACAAAGAATGAAATGGATGTAAAAGATATTAAGAATGTAGATCTAATGGGGTGTCATTGATGGACTGTTAGGGTTCAATTTGTGAGAGATGATAATGATGCCATCAGCAGAAAAGCTGTTGGTTGAATGTCCTTGTATGTCTGTGTAAGTGGGTGAATGCGTTGTGTGGGTATGTCCCTCACTAACTCCTGAGCTGCTAGAAGACAGTGCTCATTGTGCCTGGTATCTTCTCATACAAGGTCCTCAGTAAATGCTGAGTTTAATTTAAATGATGCAGAAAAGGAAGTAAAAGCGACACTAATATTTATGGAGCGACAAAGGTATATCAGAAGTTTTGTGTGCTACAGGCTTTACAAGTTATGAAATTTAATCTTTCCACAATGCTATGAAGTAGAAATAAATGAAACTAAAGCACAAGATGGCTATGCGCAATAATATGTCTAATGAGTAGGTAGTAGTCGGCAGAGCTGGTGATGGCACCCCTGTTTATCTGACTGCATGAAGTAGGTCTTTTCTCCCCTAGCATTAAGATCTTTTCCAACATCCATTCTCTGCAGGACCTCACACACACAAATTGGATGTTAAAGATAAAGAATAATTTGGATTTAACATCATCACTATCTCTCTAATCATTGTTACCTATTTTGTTCCTTCTTGCTGGGTGGCACTAGGGCAGATAGAGCATTTTATAGATTAAAAATTGCTTTAATGTGGATTAGAATTTCAACTAATTCTATAAAATTTTTCACAGTCACTCTGAGGATTGATGAATGGTGAAGGGCTTACCAAATATCACAACATAAATTAACCTAAGAGTTGAGCAAGTCAGAGACTCTCCAAGAAAAGCATCCAAAACAAGCCACTAAAAATAATTGAACTTTTTCACAACAAGGAGCTAACAACTGTATTTGCTTAAATGTGTGTAAATAACAGAAGCATGTTACTTGGGTGCTTAGAATTATATATTTATGTAAATGTACATACATACATACATATGTAAATGCATATGTACATAAAATTCAGGAAAGACTAGTCACTAGAAAAGGATATCATGTTTGGTAAAATAAAAAGTTAGCAAAAACAAGGAAAATGCTCAAAAAGATGGACTGACACAATAGCTTCAACAGTGGGCTCAAACATATTAAGGATTGTGGAGATAGTGCAAAACTCGGCAATGATTTCTTCTGTTATACATAAAATAAATAAGTAAATAAAGTCACCATGCATTAGAGCCTACTCAACAGCAAATAGAACAAGTCCATAGAAGCAAACTATGATCTTCAGTACACCCCACCTGAATTTGGAGATCATCTCAAGAATAAACTTGACTCAGTAAACACTAACGAACAAAGACCAAAGACCAGACTAGTTGTGGAATGACATCAAGGACGTCATATATGAAGAAAGCAAGAGGTCATTAAAAAGACAGGAAAGCAAGAAAAGGCCAAAATGGATGTCAGAAGAGACTCTAAAACTTAACTCTTGAACACAGAATAGCTAAAGTGAAAGGAAGAAATGATGAAATAAAAGAGCTAAACCAAAGATTTCAAAAGGCAGCTCGAGAAGACAAAGTGAAGAACTATAATGAAATGTGCAAAGACCTGGGGTTAGAAAACCAAAAGGGAAGAACATGTTTGGCATTATTCAAACTGAAAGAACTGAAGAAAAAATTCGAGCCTCGATTTGCAATATTGAAGGATTCTACAGGGAAAACATTAAACGATGCAGGAAGCATCAAAAGAAGATGGAAGGGATGCCCAGAGTCACTCTATCAGAAGGAACTGGTAGACGTTCAGCCGTCTCAGGAGGTAGCATAAATCAAGAATGAACGGTACTGAAGACAGACGTCCAAGGTGCGCTGAAGGCATTGGCGAAAACAAGACTCCAAGAACTGATGGAGTACCCATTGAAATATTTCGTCAAACACATGCAGCTCTGGAAGTACTCACTTGTCCACGCCAAGAAATTTGGACTACAACTACCTGACCAACTAACAGAAAGAGATCCATATTAATGCACGTTCCAAAGAAAGGTGATCCAACAGAATGCAGAAATTATCAAACAATATCATTAATATCACACACAAATAAAATTTTGCTGATGTTCATTCAAAAGCAGGTGCAGCGGTATATCCACAGGGGACAGCCCAGAATTCAGGCCGGATTCAGAAGAGGACGTGGAACCAGGGATCTTACTGCTGCTGTCAGATGGACCCTGCCTGAAAGCAGAGAATACCAGAAAGATGTTTACCTGTGTTTTATCGACTACGCAAAGGCATTCAACTGCGTGGATCATAACAAATTATGGACAATATTGTGAAGAATGGGAATTCCAGAACACTTAATTGTGCTCATAAGGGCCTGTACATTGACAAAGACGGAGTCGCTTAACAGAACAAGGTGACACTGTCTAGTTTGAAGTCAGGAAAGTAGTGTGTCAAGATTTTATCCTTTTACCATACTTATTCAATCTTTATGCTAAGCAAATAATTTCAGAAGCTGGACTATATGGATAAGAATGAGGCATCGGGATTGGAGCAAGATTCATTAACAACCTGCGATATGCAGATGACACAACCTTGCTTGCTGAAAGTGAAGAGAACTTGAAGCACTTACTGACGAAGATCAAAGACCACAGCTTTCAATATGGATTACACCTCGACATACAGAAAACAAAAATCCTTACAACTAGTCCAATAAGCAATATCATGATAAATGGAGAAAACTCTGAAGTTGTAAAAGATTTCATTTTATTTGGATTCACAATCAATGCCCATGGAAGCAGCAATTAAGAAATTAAAGCTTTGCGGAAATCGGTGGCAAAGGACTTCTTTAAAGTATTAAAAATAAACAAAGATGTCATTTTAAGGACTAAGGTGCACCCGACCCACGTCCTGATATTTTCAATTGCCTCATATACATGTGAAAGCTGAAAGTGAATAACAAAGACAAATGAAGAACTGATGTCTTCGAATTACGGTGTTGGCGAAGAATATTGAATATACCATGGACTGCCAAAAGAATGAAAACATTTACCTTGGAAGAAGTACAGCCAGAATGCTCCTTGGAAGCAAGGATGGTAAGACTTTGACTCACATCCTTTGGACATGCTATCAGGAGGATCCAATCTCTGGAGAAGAACATCATGCCTGGTAATGTAGGCAGTCAGAAAAAAAGAGGAAGATCCTCAACGATATGGATTGACACAGTGGATGTAACAACAGGCTGAAGCGCGACAAGGATTGTAAGGATGGTGCAGTGTTTCCTTCTGTTGTCCATAGGATCATCATGAGTCTGAACTGACTGAACTGTCCCAAACAACAACAACAGAAAATAACTGCAGCAGCTAATAACAACAATGTCTACATATGTCTACCTGTTCAGTCAAAAAGTGTTGTAACTTCAACATATGCTAGGTATTTGTGGAGAGACAGTTTAAAGACAGGGTTAGAAGGAAATGGAGAAAACAAAACAAAACTAATGAAATCTCAAATAAGCCACCAAAGTACAGTGCTTCTCATTATACTATACTATAGATTATACTATAATTGTTCTCTTTCAAAAGATACTCTTTGCATGTAGATTTTATAGGAAATAGTGCATATTCCTGGAATGTCTCTTCTACCTGAAGTAGTGAAGATATTATCTTTACAGTTTTCTCATACTAGAGAAGTTACAGGGAATATTAATAGACTCTTATTTAGTTAAAGCTATAAGTCTGCCTAGTAGGTCTGGTTTGAGCATATTCTAAATAAACCTAAAATCCCAGATATGTAGCACCCTCTGGGTAGAGTCACAGAACCTATGTGCTGGGTAATGGGGCATAGCAGTGCAACATAGCTTTCTAATATCAGTCTTTACATCTCTTTATAGCACCTTTATTGTTTATAATCCAGCCATTGATGACTAAAATCAAAAATGTTTTCTTTAAGGGAGGTTTGTGCATGTTGTGTGTGTGTGTCTGCATGTGTATAACCTATTATTACCCTGAAGGTTAAAAAAATTTCCACACTAGCCATAAAAACTACCTTATTTATGGATGGATTTATATAGGTCCATGAAAACCATAACCATAGTTTCTAAAACAATGACCAGTTTAACACATTTTATAATATACCATAAAAAAACATAGCAAATATTAAGTGTTTACTAAGCACATTTGGATAACATTGCAAAGAACAGGAATTCCAGAACACTTAATTGTGATCATGAGGAACCTGTACATAGATCAAGAGGCAGTCATTCAAAAAGAACAAAGGGGATACTGTGTGGCTTTAAGTCAGGAGATGTGTGCATCAGGGCTGTATCCTTTCACTATACTTATTCAATCTGCATGCTGAGCAAATAATTCAAGAAGCTGGACTATATGAAGAAGAACAGGGCATCAGGATTGGAGGAAGACTCATTAACAAACTGCATTATGCAGATAACACAACCTTGCTTGCTGAAAGTAAAGAGGACTTGAAGCACTTACTGATGAAGATCAATGACCACAGCCTTCAGTATGGATTACAACTCAACATAAAACAAAAATCCTCACAACTGGATCAATAAGCAACATCATGATAAACAAAGATCGAAGTTGTGAAGGGTTTCATTTTACTTGGATCCACAGTCAACACCCATGAGAGCAGCAGTCAAGAAATCAAAAGACGATCATATTGGGCAAATCTGCTGCAAAAGATCTCTTTAAAGTGTTCAAAAGCAAAGACGTCCCTGTCTTAGTCACCTAGTGCTGCCATAACAGAAACACCACAAGTGGATGGCCTTAACAAAGAAAATTTATTTTCTTACAGTCCAGTAGGCTAGAAGTCCAAATTCGGGGCATCGGCTCCAGAGAAATGTTGTCTCTGTTGGCTCTGAAGGGAGGTCCTTATTATCAATCTTTCCCTGGACTAGGAGATTCTCTGCGCAGGAACCCAGGGTCCAAAGAACACGCTCTGCTCCTGGCACTGCTTTCTTGGTGGTATAAAGTCCTCCCTCTCTGCTTGCTTCCTTTGCTTATATCTTTTGTAAGATAAAAGCTGGTGCAGGCCACACTCCATGGAAATTCCCTTTACACTGGATTGAGGATGTGACCTTAGTAAGGGTGTTACAATCCCACCCTATACTCTTTAACATAATTATAATCACAGAACGGAGAACAGTCACACAATACTGGGAATCATGGCCTAATCAAGTTGACACATATTTCTGGGGGACACGATTCAATCCATGACAGTCACCTTGGAAAGTAAGGTGCTCCTGACCCAAGTCACAGTGTTTTTAATCACCTCATACACGTGTGAAAGCTAGACCATGAATAAGGAAGGCTGAAGAAGAATTGATGCCTTTGAACCATGGTGTTCGCAAAGAATATTGAATATACCACGGACTACCAAAAGAATGAACAAATCTGTCTTGGAAGAACTACAACCAGAATGCTCCCTAGAAGCAAGGATGGCGAGACTACAGCTCATCCTTTGGACATGTTTTCAGGAGAGATCAGTCCCTAGAGAAGAACATCATGCTTGGTAAAGTAGAGGATCAGTGAAAAAAAGGAAGATCCTCAAGAAGATGGATTGACACAGTGGCTGCAACAATGGCCTCAAGCATGACAATAATTGTGAGGATGGGGCAGGACCAGGCAGTGTTTTGTTTTGTTGTATATAGGGTCGGTCTCTATGAATCGGAACCGACTGGACAGTACCTAACAACAAGCACACAAACTTTAAATGCTTCAGTGTACTTACTATAATAAACCGTTAAGTTTATAGTGTTTCACATCTATCATTCTTTCCAAGTTTTCTTCTTCAGATTTAAGCAATGATAGTATTGTTATTTTTTAAATTATTATTTTCAAGGAATCACTTCATTTTAATACAACAAATACGTTAAAGCTAGGGACAAGGCGAAGGTTTTAAAAGTGTTTACATTTCTTTATGGAAAAGGTTGCTGTTTGGTCTGAATAATAAAGCTATTGATTGTTCCTTACTTTTGGGGGGAAGGAGGAGAGATTTCATTAGTGTATATTTTAGAAATATTTTAAAACACCATTACATTGTCATTAACATAATAACGGTGATTCCCTGAGTACACTGTATGTTGCAAACATTTTGCATTGAGTGTCTCACATTGACCCTGTAGAATATTTTGATGAGGAGGAAACTTACGCCGTGAGAGGTCCACTGTCTGGCCTGAGGTCGCACAAGTAGTAAGTGTAGGAGCTAAAATGGGAGTCCAGTTTGTCAAACTTCTGGTTTGCTTTATGTACACAGTGTTCAAGTAGGGTTTTGTGGGTACGCGTGTTGTTTTTTAAATTTTGGCTCTTTCTACAGGATAATTCAGCTGTGTTGGCTCTAATTCTATAATGATTACTGAGAATCTGATGTGTTTTCTTGTTTAAGGCATTTTAATTAGAGATCATATTACCTTTGAATTCAAAGTGGATTTACATAAAAAAGAAACATTAACTTAGTCACTCTGTCTTTTTGTAAGAATGTAAAATTTGCCATTTTTGAAGTACTGTACTTTATTGCTTTAGAAAATATTAAAATTCTCAAGTGTGATATTTTCATTGATTTTGGAGTGCATAAGAAAATTAGTGTCTAATGCAAAACCTGAAAATTACATGGGTGAAATTTAATTATTATTTACTAAAAAATGAAAGTTGATAGCCTGTCCAGTTTTACTAAATTTAGTCATTTTGGGGATTCCAGATCCTCTTTTTTAAAATGCTGCTGTTGAAGGTATTTAATACTCAAGTAAGATATATTGGTACAATGAGGAAGTCTTACTAGTTTTCTTCCTATTTTTCTATACCCGTTGTGTTTTTCTTTAGCCAAAATCTAAATGATAATTTCTATAGCACACTCATAGTACATTCTGAAGTCCAGCTACTTACTAATGTTTTTGATCTATGAAGCTAGTTATGATTCACACTCATTGTTTTTAATGTTGATTAAGGGTCAGCAGTTCAAATCTGCCAGGCACTCCTTGGAAACTCTATGGGGCAGTTCTACTCTGTCCTATAGGGTCTCTATGAGTTGGAATTGACTCGAGGGCACTGGGTTGGAATGAAAATATTGAAGATACTGAAAGGGGAAAAGGAATTAATTGCATAATGTATGTGAGTCTCATATAATATGTGTGTGTGTATATATACATATCATATATTTTGTATAAATATATGTGCATATATATATGTATTTTTTTCACTATGAGTGTGGCAAGTCAATTTTACTCAGAGGTGAAATGTTAGTCAAATTCTCCAATCAGCTTTTTTCCATTGCAAATTTTTCACTGTATTAGTGTGTGTGCGTGCATGTGTGTGTGTGTACAAAGAAATATATAGAAGAAAAATGACAGTAAAATTTGGCCATGGGAGACATATCGTGTGAAAAGTGCTGAAATATTTCAATTCTTTTAACTTGCATATGGAAACCCTGGTGCCATAGTGGTTAAGTGCTATAACTGCTAACCAAAGGGTTGGCAGTTCGAATCCACCAGGCGCTCCTTGAGAACTCTATGGGGCAGTTCTAGTCTGTCCTGTAGGGTTGCTATGAGTTGGAATTGACTCAACAGCACTGGGTTTGGTTTGGTTTTTGCTTATGAAAGATGTAATAAGACTTTTGATGTAAGGCTATTTGTTAAGTAGCCATGCAAATTTTTGAGCCAAACTGACCTAAATGAATCTCAAATCTACATTGTAATAGGTTTATGAACTTTGGATAGATGCTTGATCCCTAAAACTCAGATTCTTCATCTGTAGAAAGGAGTTAAGAATTGTACCTCACAGAAGAGCTGCAAAAATTAAAAGCAATCTAGTGAATACAAAATGTTCGGCACTGTAGCTAACACATATTAAGTATCCAGTTGCATTTACATAAAATGCCTTTTTAATTTTAATAAAATGTTTCTGGACTGAGTCACCATTTTAGGTCACTTTTATTGGAAGAATGCTAGAAAATATACAGTACGAATCTCCCCATTATGGGCAAAATTAATTCTGAGACACTGGGGCAGCACTTTTGTGGAGTGTTAGGTGAGTGGTGAAATCAGCCTTGGAACCTAGCTTTCCGTACACTAAACCTAGAGCATCACTGTGATGGTTAAGGTTGTGTGTCAGCTTGGCTGGGCCTTGATTCTCAGTAGTTTAGAAGTTAGGTAATGATGTAGTTTGGCAGTTAGTTAATGATATAATTTGGCAGTTATGTAATGATGCTTTTATCCTCCATTTTGTGATCTGATGTTTTCATCCTCCATGATGTGATCTGATGTGATCAGCCAATCAGTTGTAAGGAGAGATCCCTTGTGAGTATGTCCTGCCTCTAACATATATGGATGTTCTGGCAAAGCTCACTTGCTTGCTCTGGATCCTGCATCTGGCTCATCATCATCTGACCTTCAGTTCTTGATACTTCAGCCATCAGTCTGTCATCTGACCTGTTGATTCTGAGATCCATCAGCTTCCACAGCCCTGTGAGCCAGCAGCCTGCCATCTGACTGTCGGTTCTGGGATTTGGCAGCTTTCACAGCCCTATTGACAAGCACTTGTTATCTGACCTGCTGACCTTGGGTTCATCAGCCCCTGCAACCACATGAGTGAGGAGAAGCCTCCATCTGATGCCTGACCCATGGATCTGGGACTTACCAGTCTCCACAATTTTGTGAGCCATTTCCTTGAAATAAATCTCTGTGTTTAAATATACACACACACATATATAACCAAAAAACCAAACCCATTGCTATGGAGTCAATTCTGACTCATAGCGACCCTATAGGACAGAGTAGAACTGCCTCATAGAGTTTCCAAGGAGCGCCTAGTGGATAAAAACTGCTGACCTTTTGGTTAGCAGCTGTAGCACTTAAGCAATATGCCATCAGGTTTTCCATATATATATGCTTCACTAGTTTTGCTTCCCTAAAGAACCCAGCCTAAGACAGTCACTCTCCACTGTTGGGGTTTGGTGATCTTAGAGGACTTTATCTTAACAATAAATAAGGATATGCTTGGGTCTGTCATGCGTAAACTTGTTTAGTTTATTGCAAGGTAGTCAAGACAAGACATGCAAATGAGACCTCAAGACATTCATTTAGCATTGAAGGATCAGAATTAATAATTACGATGTTGGTTTAAATGTTAGCATCTAAATCTCTAGATTTCAGGCCTTTACCTTGGGTGGTCTCAGAGAGGAGATTTGGCTACCCCTTGAACTCAGAGGAGATCCCCTGTAGCTAGGGTCTGAGGTCAGTTGTGGATAGCAGTGTCTCAGTAGGCTTCTCAGTCTTCAGATAGAGTCAGAGAGACATTTTGCTTCTGTCTTCTCTGAAAATGAGCAGAAATCCATGGATTTATATAACCTGTGTGCTGTCATGTTCAACAGATGTATAACTGGTGTATTTTATTGCCAGTTAAATAATAGTTGCATGATATATTTACATTTTGTTAATTTATATTATTTTTTACTGCCAATTAGAGAATTGTTATATGTCATATTTATATTCTTGTTTATTACATGTTTCAAGGCCAAGTTAATTAATTAAAAATTATGGGAATTGTTTAGTGATGTACTCATGTTTGTTAATTTATAGAGACTTGATTGATGTTGCATTCCATTATTACAGGGTACAGGTGCATAGCCCAATCTAAAGAAGTTATTTGTAACCTACTTTTTTACATACCTTGGTGGCACAGTGGTTAAGAGCTTTACTGCTAAGCAAAAGGTTCACAGTTTGAAGACACCAGCTGCTCCTTGGAAACACTATGGGGCAGTTGTATTCTGTCCCATTGGGTTGCTATGAGTCACAATGGGCTCAATGGCAAAGAGTTTTTGGTTTTTTCGCATACTTGTATTATCTTATTTTCTAGGTTAGAACAACTTCCCAATGACTTACAGTTAATAATTACAGTTTTTTATTATAGAAATATATACATTTCTATTTCTAAGTTCAGAAATTTTCTATTAACTTCACATTACAAGTGATTTATGCATAGCTGCTTAAAACCATTATAAAACCACCATATCAATGTGAAAGCTTTATAGAAGCATACATAATAGTGACTTACACATACATGTTTTAAGAACATTACAGAATCAAGTGTGATTTGAGAGTCTACAGAAAGTATACATAACAGTGGGGCAAATAAATGACCTCTCTCTCACTGTACCAGTACAGAACCAATTGACACAGAAGAGACAGGTGGAGAAAGAGCTGATCGGAGAATTTGGCTAATATTTCACCCCTGAATACAAGAGGCTTACCCACATAGTCACAGAGAGTGCTGGACCACCAGAGACTTCCCCTGCCCTTGTGACCTTGCCATACAGAGGAGAGATGAGGAGAGAGCCTGCTTCTCAAGGATGGCTGCCAAAAATGAACAAAAACAAAAGTCAAAATGAAAACAAAAACTACTCTGATGAGCCTGAGCTTATTAGCATGCTCAGTTTCTTCACCCAGACACATAAGTGAGTGAGAGAGGGAAAGAAAGACTTATTCTGGGAAATTTCTCCTTGTAACCAGAATGAAAAGGTAAAGGGAAGTCTATAATATAATAAAATAATAATAATAATATACTAACACTTAAAATCCAAACATTGGATTTTGTTCTATTTTACTATCTTATAACAATTCATATAGGCTTATTTTGTATTTTTAAGAAAACACGATTTTCCTGATTTCCTTGTAATTTCTACTCCTACTCATTTATATCAAATAGCCATTTGTAGTTATAATCTAAATTTTGTGAATAATAAAATTATTTGTGATGGTTCTCTAGACCTTTTCATATTTGAGAAGATCTGACTTTCCCTAATTTTTAGTTCCTCATGGTCAAACTATCGTAATCCTTTTGTTTTATGCTCAAAGACCATGTCTTAAAATCTGATCTTAGTGACTTTTCTCAAGTTATTTCTCTTGAGTTTATCAAAACTTTCTTGAAATCTAACTTGGTACCTTGAGAAGTTAATCAAGTCCCTAAGGCAGTATTTATTACAGAAAAAACTGTGGGTTCTACCTTATTATTTTGATTAATTAAGATTATATTTAAAATAGTGAAATGAAAAACAAAAATAAATTCCTTTAAAATGAATGCCAGGATTAATAAGTAGTATGACCTGAATGTACTTACTGAGAAGGTTATGAAATATAATGCCATGGGTGTTTGCTAATTTGCAATAACGATGAGAAGGTCTACACAAGTTATAACATTTTGTAGAGTAGTAAGAATGTGAAAAATACAGGATGTGAAATTAGAGGTATTAAATGCACTGCATGTACTTTCAAGGACTGTTTTAGTTTTAGCTATTTCTACTGCTTCATAATACATTGGGAAATGCTTATAAAATTTTTGATAAAATTTATGACATTTCCTCAATGGCATTGTCTACTATCTATTATATTTTTGCTGACAACTGGGGTAAACTGCCAGGATCTTTTGGTGAAAATATGAGGATTACCAGATTATTAAAAAGCGTTATTAAAGTTCCATGGCAATTGTTATTTTTTCTTGATAAATTTCACATTAGAGGCTGGTATCTTTCATGTAATATTGAGTAATATAAGTAAGTATGTACTCTTCCCTGACTGTCCTATTTATATTCGGCACTCTTCAGAATGAAAGCAATGAATGTATTTATTGAAAAGAAAAAATCTTGCACCTAGTGGGACCTCAATTTGGGTGAATATTGATGAACTGAGTTGCGCAGACGTGGGGGAATAGTTATATTCGAGTTCAATAACTAATTTTCAAACATTGCATTTTAAAAAGCAATTGATCTCTACCTCCAAACATTATAACTTATCATCATAAAAAGACCCTGTTTATTTTCTCCATTGCAGACATATTCATTTTCTACCTCCCTTTCTCTGCTTCAAAAGACACACAGGCATGGTCCTTCCAGGCTTGCTCTCCACATTATGCCCTGAGTCTTGCCTGAGACGTACAAACATTTAATGACTGTTTGCCAAATGGAGGCATAGATTCAGCTCAACAGGACTTTGCTCATACACACATAAAAAAAAAAAAAATTATAGTTCACTATAAAATCATGCCTTCATTTGTATGTGTGTGGTTGATGATGAGTCCTCAGAAAACCTAGAAGCACTATCTGTGAGATCGTGTGGGAGAAGCACTTAGCCCATTTATTAGTACACAGTAAGTCTTGAAATTGTTGGTTGAATCTGAATCAAGTTCTAGTCTGTGAGTAGACAAGCTTTTGGCCATGTAACTATAAATTTAAAAAAGCAATTGCATTTGTAAAGTTGTATTTTTCGTACCTTTTAGAAAACATTTTCTTCTCCCCACACTGAGTTAATTGTCTGCAAATGGTTTAGAGCTTTGCCTTATGTGGATGAAGCTAGAACAGGAGAAGAGGAGTCTGCAGGCTATAGGCCACTGGCCAGATACAGCCTGTCGGCTTAGTACGTTCGTTTTATGTTTTTTGAGGGTTGTTTGAAAAAAAAAAAAAGACAAGAAGGATATGCCAGTGAGGCCATATGTCGCTCACAAAGCCTAAAATATTTACCTTCTGGCCCTTTACAGAAAAAGGTTCTGGCCCCTGGGCTGGAGGATTACTGCATTCATAAGATGCATTATGTCACTATATAATGCCACTTAACAACCAAAGTAAAATGAGTATTAATAATAAATTTTAGTATTTTGCAAATAAATTGCTTAATGTGAAATGAATTATCATCTTAAGTATGTTTTATATGTATCCTTCATTGAGTTTTACTTCTTTAGTTTTGAATTCACCTTGAATTCTGAACTCTGGAAATAAGAATAAGAGTCATGGACCAATATGAAAGCTATGACATTTTTCATTCCCATTTAAATCAATATTAGAAACAATGTATCTCTGACTTAGCATTGTAAAGAAGAAAAATGCTATCACATGTATCATTTATTTAACTTGATTTTTCTTTCTTTAAAAATCAATGTTTATCATAGAAAGATGTATTATACAAATATTCTGTACGCCATTAAAAACAAGAGGGTATTAATAAAACAAATAAATGAGAGGGATAGCGAAAGGAATGTGACAACATGTGATTGGTATTTTTAATTTATAACTCATTTTATAAAATGAGACTTTCAGAGAGTATAAATTTAACTAGTTTCATACACTTCCATAAACGCTGACCAAATATCTTTGAGGCTGGAAATCGTCTATTTCATGAAAATGTACTTGTCATCTTGCTCAACTTGAGGGGGTGACTCTACCACAGCTATATATCTTGCTCTATACATTTCCAATCAAAAGAAATGATAGGAGGGTGTCTGCTTAGCCTAGTCCAGACCAGATTTAAAAGGCCATTTAGATGGTAAAATGCTACTTAATGTATAGTGACCAGAGTATCTAAAAAGTAAGAGAGTTTGCATAGAAAACACATAGTGTTTCCTCACTGCAGAAACTTTGTCACTAACTATAGATGTTTAGCTCTTCAGGGGTTGACCGTCCTGGCCTTATATATGAAAATGGAGAGCAGCCAAGCCCTGGAGGCAAGCCTGCCACAGGAGACCCATTGTTTGGTTATGCAGGCTTTTCACAATCCTGGGGACTTCATATTTGCATTACTAATAGCTCTATTTTTAAGAGCTTTGGCATTTTAGGTGGATTGGATGACTCTTAATTAATGCTTTTCCCTATTGCAGCTGTACGAATTGACTCATGAAGTAAAGGCCACACCTTGTTTTTTCCGTGTATCAGTTTCAAAGTGTTTATAAGTGAAAAAAAAAAAAAAATGTGAATGTTATTTAAAAGGCAAGTGTGAGGCTGAATCAAGAGTCCTCATACAAATGTTCTTAGCTTTGGATTCCTAACTCTGGCACTTAAAAGACAAAAAACTAAACCCCTTGCCATCGAGTTGATTCTGACTCATAGGGACCCTAAAGGACAGAGAACTGCCTCACAGGATTTCCAATGAGCACCGGGTTGATTTGAACTGCTGACCTTTTGGTTAGCTGTTAACCACTATGCCACCAGGGTTTCCAAAATTCTTTAAGCATTGGTTTTCTAGTCCTCTAAATAGTTACTGTAATACTTATTTTATGGTTTACTTATTGAGGATAAGTGTTTACTGAGGGCACATAATGAGTCAGGAATATTTCCAGGTCCCAGAATATGTTGGTAAACAGGGCAGAGTTCCTGCGTACTTGCAGCTGAGGTTCTAGTTCTCAGTTGTTACAAATGAATGTACACTATCAGCAACAGAATTTTTGTTATTATGGTTCAGTTGGCTCCAACTCGTGGTGACCTTATGTATCACAGAATGAACAGAGTGAAACATTGCTCATTCCTGTGCTATCTCCATGATCTTTGATATGTTCGACCCCATTGTTGAGGTTGTTGTGTCAATCCATCTCATTGAGGGTTTTCTTCATTTTTGTTTGGAAACTTTTTGCTAAGCAGGACTTTATTTATTGTAAGACTTATTATGTGCTATTTCACTGCCTGTCTATCTCCTCATCTAGAATCATATCTCCTTAAGGGCAAGGACTCTTTCATCATTTGACTTATCCTGCTCTTCAATAAATATTAAATTAAATGGAGAGGTTTTATCTTTTAAATCTATGTGATAGCTTGGTTGTATGAATCATCATTCCTGATTTGGGCCAATTGTTCTGCTGCATGCGCACACATACACACACACATGAATACACACACACAATTCTACCTTTGGGGTGGGTCCAGGATAATTGTACTAGTTTCTGTATCTTATAGTGTAGAGGTCAGTGTGACAACTTGTGGCCTTCAAGTCAACTTTCAGCAACATGAATATTCACTGCTCTTTCAATTTCTTTTGCAATTATTTGCCAATTACCATAAAAATTTTAATGGGAACTACTTCCCTTCCCTGTTAAGAAATGGTCAAAGCCCAGATCCTTCTCAGCCCTCTCTTTCAAATGATCCTCCCACCACCACCTCAGGTCTATTTCACTGAAGACTGGGCATTAATGCCTTGGTATTATTATTTGATTTTTAAGAGCTTTATATTTTTCAGATCTCTGGATCACTACAAACTTAGAATCAAACTAATCTTAATTTTACCCTCAAACCTGATTCCCTTCTTGCTCTCTATCATAGTTAATGTAACAACTTTTCTCTACCAAAAAATCGAATCTAGAATGAAAAAAATCTATCTAGTCTGGAAAGAAAAATAGAAGGCATCCAAAAGTTGTTTCCCTTTACTACAACATTCATTCAGTTCCTTCCTTAAAAGCAATCCTTGAAATCAGCTATAGTATTTTTTTTTAAGTGTGTAAAGGAATTTTAAAATTTGACATTTCTGAGAAAATCCGAAATGACCAGCTCGAAGTTTGAGTACAACTCCTCTGTTGCTAGTTGTGTTTCCACCCTAGCAACAGCCATCTTCTGTGTACACATAATCATGGAATGAGAAAGTCCAGTAATGATGATGTAACTATGCTACGACTGCCCTGAGAGAGGTAGTGTGGTGAAGATGATGTGTCTACCCTGTGACACCCCTCTCCCATCATATACCCTTGTGATGGCCACATTGTGACCAGTCTAAGGAAGACATGTGTGTTCTTTTTCTCCAATGGACTTACCAGCTTCTATTACAGGAAGCCCTGTGTTGAGTTCCCACCACAGGAAGTTCAACCTTATAATGGTCTACTATCAACCAAATGATGTATTTTGATGATCTAAGCTTGTAATCACCAATCAAATAATGTCTTTCAATGATCTAAGTTTGTAAATATCATCAAGTACTGTAGTTAATGTTCTTTGTCCCCTCCCCACATAAAACATCATTACAGCATTGTCATTTCAGATTAGTGGTTTCCACTGCAATAGGATTCAGTCTATCTCCAGCTCAAGCTGTCCCTTTACATTCAATAAATCTTTCCATTTTAATTTGAGTACAGGTGATTACTGTATGACAAAAGCGTGCTATATTTTATTATTTTGGGGCTGTTACTGTTGTTGTTAGGTGCCGTCAAGTTGGTTCCAACTCAGAGCAACCCTATGCACAACAGAATGAAACACTGCCCAGTCCTGAGCCATCCTTACCATAGTTGTTATGCTTGAGCTCATTGTTGCAGCCACTGTGTCAATCCACCTCGTTGAGGGTCTTCCTTTTCTCCGCTGACTGGGCTACTTAAGAATATTTAACGAATTCCTGGTGTTTACAAAGTAAAAAGTTCAAACTCCTTGGTGTAGAATACATAGTCTTCATAAACTGACTTCAATCTACCCTTTCTCCAATCTACCATTATAATTTGAGGAACAGAGTTTAATTCTCCTGGAATCCAGATTTCTGGGGTCTATGGTTTTGGGAAGACCCACCCAGGCCATTGTCCTGAGATACTCTTTAGCACCTTGAGTCTTGAGTGAAATGGTTCCAAAAGTCACCTTTGAGTCAAACAACAGCCTAGTCAATAGCTTAGTAAATGCCGTTTTGCCCTAGGCATTGATCTCTTTTGAAAAGTCATGTATGTGCAGTCAGTTTCAAGAAATGGCAACTCCAAGGTCAGAATAGAAGACATGTTTTAGGGTAAATTGTTTTTATATAGACACTGTTCTGGTCCCATTATCATGACAATGTCAATAACATGTGGTATAAGAATCTTCGAAGTTCTTTAAACTTTGGAACACTTTTGACTCCCTAGTCAGAATGTTACCCTGAGTTGCAAATCATACATTAAACAAACTTCCATCAATTTCTATTATTGGCTTAGTATGATTTTTGATTTAACATCCTGAAATGAGGCTTCCTTTCAGATTACTTTTTCTCAGTGCTCCAACCGTATTAAATCCTCAAGCTCACACTGACTGTTATTTCTTCTCCCTTTTTCCTCAGTCTGATTGAACTTGAGTTCATTGGTGGAATTTTTTTTTTTTTTTTCCAGTTGGTCAACTTTCACTCTTCCTTCAAAGCCCAATCCTAAATCTTCTTTGTCTCTCATATTTGCCTACAACACCCCCAAGCAAAATTAATATTTTTCTGTGCATCTGTGACACTTCAGCCATCATAGTTTTCATACTAAATTCATATTAATTTTTCTCATGCTCTTCCTTAGCTTCTTCTTGTTGTTATTGTTAGCTGCTGACTTATGGTAACCTCATGCACAATGGAACAAAACTCTGCCCAGAGGCCCAATGCCTAGTCTTCACCATTGTATCCCTCCTGGCTAATGCAATGTCTGACACATTTTTAATCATTTTTGGGATTCGACTATGCTATTAGGAAAATCTACATAGTGTCTTGTTTTGCTAGTGCTGCTGTCACAGTAACATCCAAAGTAGTTGGCTTTAAAGAACAAAATTTTATTTTCTCAGAGTTTAAAAGACTGGAAGTCTGAATTCGGTATGGCTCCCGGAGGAGGTCCTTCTGTGTCTATTTCAGTTTCTGGTAGCCAGCAATTCTTAGAATTCCTGGGATTGTAGATTTATCTTCCTCTGTGGTCATCAGATAGCATCTGTCTTCTGCCATTTGTGATTGCTTCTGTGTCTAGTATGTTCTTTTTATAACTCAGAGGTGATTAGATTTAGGACATATCCTACACAGATATGGCCTCATTAACGTAATAAAGAAAATTCTATTCCCAAGTGGGATTACATCCACAGGTGTAGGGGTTAGGATTCCAACACAAATTTTAGGAGGGTACAATTCAATCCATAACAAGTCATTGTTGTTGTTAGGTGCCTTCAAGTTGGTTCTGATCCATAGTGACCCCACGTACAACAAAATGAAACACTGCCTGGTCCTGTGTTAAATTCACAATCTTTGCTATGCTTGAGCCCTTTGTTGTACCAACTGTGCCAATCCATCTCATTGAGGATATTCCTCTTTTTGGCTGGCCCTCCACTTTACCAAGCATGATGTCCTTCTCCAGGGACTGGGCCCTCCTGATAACATGTCCAAAGTACTTAAAACGAGGTCTCACCATCCTCTCTGCTAAGGAACATTCTGGCTTTACTTCTTCCAAATTCTTCTGGCAGTCCATGGAATATTCAAAATTTTTCACCAACACCATAATTCAGAGGTGTCATTTCTTCTTTGGACTTCCTTATTCATTGTCCAGCTTTTCTATGCACCATGGCTTGGGTCAGGTGTACCCTAGCATTCAAGGTGACATCTTTGCTTTTCAACACTTTAAAGAGGTCTTTTGCAGCAGACTTGGTCAAGGCAAGGCATCATTTAACTTCTTAACTGCTGTTTCCTTGGGCATTGATCGTGGATCCAAGTAAAAATAAATCCTTTATGACTTCAACGTTTTCTCCATTTATCAGATGTTGTTTATTGGTCCAGTTGTGAGGATTTTTGTTTTCTTTATGTTGAAGTGGTATCCATACTGAAGGCTGTGGCCTTTGATCTTCTTCAGTAAGTGTTTCAGGTCCTTTTCAGTTTCAGCAAGCAAACTTGTCTCATCTGCATATCGCAGGTTGTTAATGAGTCTTCCTCCAATCCTGATGCCCCGTTCTTCTTCATATAGTCCAGGTTCTTGGATTATTTGTTCAGCATACAAATTGAATAAATATAGTGAAAGGATACAACACTGATGGACACATTTCCTAATTTTAAACTATGTGGTATCCCCTTGTTTTGTTCAAACAACTCCCTCTTGGTCTATGTACAGGTTCCTCATGAGCGCAATAAGTGTCCTGGAATTCCCATTAGTCACAAAGTTATTTATGATTTGTTTTGCTCCACAGATTTGAATACCTTTGCGTAGTCAATAAAACACATTTAAACATTTTTCTGGTAGTCTCTGCTTTCAGCCAAGATCTATCTGACATCAGCAATGATATCTATCATTCCATGTCATCTTCTGAATCCAGCTTGAATTTCTGGTAGTTCCCTGTTGATGTACTACTACAACTGCTTTTGAATGATTTTCAGCAAAAATCTTTGTGTATGACATTAATCATATTGTTTGATAATTTCCACATTATGTTAGATCACCTTTCTTTGGAATGAGCAAAAATATGGATCTCTTCCAGTAGGTTGGCCAGGTAGCTGTTTTCCAAATTTCTTGGCATAGACGAGTGAGCACCTCCAGAACTGCGTCCTTCTTTTGAAACATCTCAGTGGGTATTCTGTCAATTCCTGGGGCCTTTTTTTTCACCATTCCCTTCAGTGAACCTTGGGGTTCTTCCTTCAGTACCATTGGTTCTTGATTCTATGCTATTCCCTGAGATGTTTCAATGTCGACCAAATGTTTTTGGTACAGGCACTCTGTGTATTCTTTTCTTCTTCTTTTGATTCTTCCTGTGTTGCTCAATGATTTCCCCTTAGAATCCTTCAATACTGCAATTTTTTTTTCAATTCTTTTAGCTTGAAAAATGCTAAGTGTGTTGTTCCCTTTTGGTTTTCTAACTTCAGATCTTTGCACATGTCATTATAATACTTTGACTTCTTGGGCTGCCCCTTGAAATCTTCTGTTCAGCTCTTTTACTTCATCATGTCTTTCTTTTACTTTAGCTACTTGACACTCAAGAGCAAGTTTCAGAGTCTCTTCTAGCATCTATTTTCGTCTTTTCTTTCTTTCCTATCTTTTTAATGACCTTCTGCTTTCTTCATGTGTGATGTCCTTGATGTCATTCCACAACTGTCTGGTCTTTGATAATTAGTATTGAATGAGTGAAATCTATTCTTGAGATGGTCTCTAAATCCAGGTGGAATATACTCAAGTTTGTATTTTGGCTGTGTGGCTTGTTCGAATTTTCTTTAGCTTCAACTTGAACTTGCATATGAGCAATTGGTTGTCTGTTACATAGTTGGCACCTGGTCTGTTCCATCGTCTCTTTCCACAAATGTAGTCGATTTGATTTCTGTGTAATTCTTCTGGTGAGGTCCACATGTACTGTCTCCGTTTATGTTATTGAGAAATGTATTGGCAATTATGAAGTCATTGGTCTTGCAAAGTTCTATCATGTGATCTCTGGCATTGTTTCTACCATCAAGGCCATATTTTCCAACTACTGATCCTTCTTCGTTTCTAATTTTCATATTCTAATCACCAGTAATTATCAACGCATCTTGATTGCATGTGTGATCAATTTCAGACAACAAAAGTTGGTAAAAATCTTCAGTTTCTTCATCTTTGGCCTTACTAGTTGTTGTATTAATTTGAATAATAGTTCTAATATGTCTTCTTCTTTGTAGGCATATGGATATTATCCTACCACTGACAAAATTATACTTCAGTATAGATCTTGAGACATTCTTTTTGACAATGAATGTGATGTCATTCCTCAATATGTCATTCCCAGCATAGTAGATCATATGATTGCTGATTCAGAATGGTAAATACCAGTTCATTTCAGCTCACTAGTGCCTAGGATATCAATCTTTATGTAGTCCACTGCATTTCTGATGACTTCCAATTTTCCTAGATTCGTATTTTGTATATTCCATGTTCTGGTTATTAATGGATGCTTGCAGCTATTTCTTCTCATTTTGATTTGTTCCACCACAGCAAATGAAGGTCCCTTAAGCTTGACTCCATCCACATCATTAAGGTCAACTCTATTTTGAGGAGGCAGCTCTTCCCAGTCATATTTTGAGTGCCTTCCAACCTGAGGGGCTCATCTTTCAGCACTATACCAGACAATGTTCCTCTGCTCTTCATAAGATTTTCACTTGCCAATTTTTTCAGAAGTAGACTGCCAGGTCCTTCTTCCAAGTCTGTCTTAGGCTGAAGGCTCAGGTGACCCTGCTTGTGTTTGAAATACCAGTGCCAAAGCTTCCAGCATCATAGCAACATGCAAGCCACCACAGTACGACAAACTGACAGAAAAGTAGACTATTATATTCAAAATATCATGATTTCGAATATCATGTGTTAGTCCTTAGTTTCTTATATTCACTTTTGAACTATATTCTGGGAGCATTTTGCTTTAATAGTCACAAGTTCTAAGTGCTTGCATATTCTATCACATTGGAGAAGAGAAATATTTTCCAAGATAAGTCCAAGAGGTACTGGAATACACGGAGGTGTTCTACACAGCCACAGTTTGATTAGTTTTTCATAAAATGCCACAAAGTATTTGGATTTAGGTCCAATTTTTATTCATCTATTACTTTTTCATTCAACACTTAACAGGTATTCTTAGCTCAATCTCTAGATGTTTTCATATAAAATGCAGAAAAGATACAGCTTCTTAACTTTTACCAGATGCAGAGAGGAAACAGTTAACATTACATTGATTTAATGACCCATTTGTTGTTTGGCTCTCGTAAATTAAAGAAAATGTTGTTAAACAACCAGTGGGTAAAACAAATATGGCGGGTGTGTTAAAACTCAAAAAATGGAAAGAGCTAGTAATGGAATACTTAACTTGCTTTAAATGAAGCTATCTCCTAATCCAAATAAATATGATTCCACTTATTTGACAAACTTTTAATAAGCACCTACTACATACCAGACACTGAGGTAGACAGGGGTATTCAAAAATAAGTAATGCATAGCCGTTGTTTTCAAAGAAGTAATCTAGGCCAAAATTCAGGCCTCCTGACAATGTGCAAAGATTTTTCATTCATGTTGAGTGCTTTTTGTGGGTATTAACATTTTATGAGTTACCCATCTCTTTGCACTGAAATTCTGAACTGTTCCTTGAATCTTAACTCTCTATGTTTCCAAACCAATTTTTAGATACCATCACAGAGCCACTGGGTATAATTTTGGAGAAATCATGGGAAAGAGGAGTTCCCCAAATACTAAAAGTGACCAAGAATTATCTTATATATTTTTTAAATGAATAGTACTATGGATTCAGAGAGTACAATCTATCAGGTTTAATATTGATCTTTTTTTTGTTAACATTCTAGAGTAGAGATTAAAATTGTAGCACTATAAGTCCTTAGAATAAGAGGTAAGGTTAGTAGAAATAGAAAAGGTTACATTAAGAACAAGTGTGTCCTCCTAACCTCATTCCCTTTTTTGGTTGTATATTACACACATTCATATTTAGAAACTGTTGATTTATAGAATGGCACTAATTTGGAGATAACCTACTGACGTGCCAGATGGCCTTGGCTACTCTGTTCAGTATTTGAGAAAAAAGAAAAAATGTGAGAAGAATATTTGGAAATGCACAAGAGTTATTTGGAAGATTTCAAATAGGAAAATGAAATTTAGGGCTTTAAAAATATTGAATGAGGGTATAGAACGTTTTTCGTATTTTTAGATGACACCAAAGTGGGAAATATGTCAAATGTAATAGATGATAAAATTAAGATTTGAAATGATCCCAACAGGCTAAGTCTTATAAATGAACATAAAATATGTATTCAGGTTAAAAAATCTATCCCATGAGTCCCTGATGAGAGAAATTTGAAAAAACATCAGTTAAGGTGAAAATGACTTGTGTTTTTCGTTGACCTCAACAAAACAATGCAGCTGCTACACATTTAATATGATGTTATGGTGAAGAACAGGATCAAAGTTACATGACAGAGTGGGTCAACTAAACTCTGCAGGGTGCAGGGAAATTCCAAAATATTGTGTTCAGTTGTGGTAACCATATTTCAGAGGAGGCATTATCAACTTAGGGTCTGTGGAGGAACTAGAAAGGAAAGAGAAGCTTTCGGACTTAGGATCAATTTTAATATAAACAATTACAAGTATTTAATATGGTTATAAAAACCATGACAGTGCTATGATGGGGGAAATCTGAATTATTAAGTAATGTTGAAGACAAACATTTAACCTGATTTCTAAATATAGAATTACAACTCCAATGATTCAGGTAAGCTCTGATACTTTTATGTAAGAGTAGTCTTTAAAAATCTATAAATTCCTTCATTAAGGCTTTTGCTTGGATAAAGTCTCCAAATTAACATATATGTATCTGCTTTTTTCTGTTTGTTTACATGTTTGTTTTCTTTGCTTAATTTATAGTTTTGATTTTTGTTTTTAATATGGACATTTTTACCCTCGTGCAATTCTAACCGAAGCATATCAGAAAATAGATGTTTGCAACATTACCGTTACTATTGGGGGGGAAAAAAAAAACCCAAAACCAAACCCATGGCTGTCGAGTCAATTCTGACTCATAGCAACACTATTAGCAAACAGAAATTTGCTTTCACAATTGCTACAACTTAATTAAGCAATACACAGTCAAATATACCTATTATTGCCCTTATTATTTTGTTCTCATGGGCATTGAATAGTATGTAACAATCACAACTATAGCATGTAATAAAAACAGGTTCCACTTTGAATGTCATGTATATAAAACTTTCAAAGTGAACTCTGCTGACCATCATAGTTTATGTATATACACAAACATAATCCAAATCATATTATAATATCATTTGGCGAATGTCAAAAATATTAAAGTTTCAGGAAAAATGTAATTTTCAAACAGTGAGGAAAGTATTACATAGATGTAAACTACCCAATGGGAAAAAGGTAATACTATACAGAGACAGAGTATCTCAGGTTGAGTTTTAAGATGTGTGGGTTTCATGATACAAGGAAGTAGCTTTGAGGAATTTTGAACTTTTTTGTTTCTGAAAGAAGTCTGAAAGCAGTTTCAAACTATAAATAAAAACAATTTTAATAATAACAAGATTTCAGTTATTTTCTATTGAAATATCAGCATGCTTTAAGGAAAAAAAAAAGAACTATCCGCTCAGAACTAAGAGGACAATGTGATAAAGCTTTGAGATATAAAATCGAGGGCTTAGATTCTAAAACAATGCTTACTTTACTAAGTAGTGTATTATTTGAAGATGGAAAATAAATCAGCATTGTTTATTGAAAAACTTAATACGTTTTGTACCTCAACCTCTAAAAAAAATTAGCGGAAAGTGAATGATTTAGTCAAAGAATTCTTTATCATCCTTTAGGATAAAAATGGAATTTTACATTTTTTGTGATATCAATATCATAAGATATGTGGTGGCAGAATTTTAAAGTTATTTATTGAGAAGCCTAATAATTTTAATTTTCTTGCTTTGTATTGAACTTAGAAATAAAAGACACCCTAAACAAATGGCAATATAGCAATTAAAACAAAATGAATTATATTTCTATAAACATAAAACTCAACTGTTTTTAGGTTTCTTCAGCAGTAGTTTCCCTGAAGTCTGCAAGATGGCAGTGTTCTTTTTTGGAAAATCATTATTTTGGAGATGAATTCTAATAATAACTACTACATGAAATCTTAGCATATTTTAGTCATTGTGTTAACTTGCTTCATATGAATTATCTCAACTAATTGTCATGACATTCTTAGGAGAATTCTAACAAGCACACTGATATTTGGAGTCCAGGTAACTTGCCCATGGCCATAGAAAGTGGCAAAAGCAGACATAGAATTCAAGTTGCTAACTTTAATGACTTGCTCTTAAAAAAACACTCCAGTGCCCACTAAACTAGGAGTGTTCACTCATCAATTTCTCGTACAAGGTGTTAATAATGTGGATAACTAATATCAAAATAGTAGAAAATAGTTTGAATTATTGGAAGGTGAAAGATTTTGTTAAAGAAAATGAAAACATTAATGTAATTGAAGACAAGAAACCCTTGCCGTATTAGAATGTTGCTTCAACTGGTTACTTAATAACGTGGTTTGCAGAGATATAGCCATAATATACTTCTGGAAAGTTATATGCATTCTCATTTAATCTAAATGTAGTAAATAACAACACTAACCAGATTACATTCTGGTTAATGTGATCAAAGAGATTTCTCAGAAATGACATGGGTTCAATATTGATTCATTTCCAATGTCATGTCCAGGAGGATAAATCATTGCTTCTTGTTTTTGCAGAAATTTATAATAGAAATTTCAAAAATGCCTCATGAAAGATTGAAACTTTTGGGAAAAAAAAAAAGGCACATAGCCACTTACTTTATATGTCTATACAGAGTGATTGGAGGTGTTTTGGGATGGGTGGTCCATAGTGAATAAGTAATTGTGGCTAATATGGCTACCTTTTAGAGAGGAGAGGCTCTGAAGAAATCCAACTGAGCAGAAACCTATATAAACAGACCAGCACATAAATCTTGACTGTCATTGTCCCACTCCCCTGCATTATGTGTGTTGCTAATGATGATTCCCTTCTAGAAATATTATGAGAAGAGTGGGAATTCATTTCCCTTTTGATATCCTTGGCAGGCATGATGAACATTCATTTGTTTAGGTGTGGAGGAGGAATTTTGCATTATCAATGCTTTTAGTGCTATTTCTGGCACCCAGACTCAGAAGATGTATAGCTACTTTAAAAAGTGTCTTCCTGGATCCAGAGTGTTTTATTATCTTTAGTGGGGAGCAGCCTCCCTGAAATTTCACTTCGAAGTAAAACAATTTGCAGCTGATGTATTCAGGAGACACTAAGTGTTGCTTTAACAAATATTTCTTATGAAAGCTATAGATGTATCATTCACAAGTATGAAACATTGTAGGTGTTGCTGGGAATCTAGTCCCCATGAATATAAATAGTATTTGTATATTTTAATCTTATGCTCTACATATTGAGTAAGATTTTCTTAGTCATGAGAAAAAATTTTGGAATTTTTGAAAGATTTTTCTTCAGTGTTTCAGGAAGCAACAGCCTCCTATATCCTGCCAAAAATAGTAATAGCTTTTTGTCTTTTCCTAATCGTAAAAGTAGTCTAACTCATTGTAAAAATTCAAACAAGACAGTTTATTAAAGAATCCTTCATAATACCATTATGTTGAGAAAATTGGTACAGTCAGTTTTGTGAAAACTTGACATATGCCTTCTTAAAAACACAATTCAGTAATAAATAAACTTATTAAAAATAAATACATACACTTGAAAGTAAAAATCAACTACCTGCTACCTCTACCCGCCCCCCATCTACTCAAACCTGTTCCTCAAAGATGCTATCCTTTTAAAATGAGAACATCCCAAGCATTGGTGCTCTGACACTGTCCCCTGTTCATTTTGCTCATACTTTTCTCGCAGTTTGTATTTATGTATTTGTATTTTTGCTTGTAGTACTCTGACGTTACAGAAAAATGAGGTATCAGCATGACACATCCCTTGCAGTGTCAATTTTTATCTCAAAGTTTGCAAACAAGTTTATTTTTGTCTACAATAAAACATGTATTATAGAGTAAAATATAACATTTGCATGAATTTAAAAGTTAAATCCTTACTCTTTACAGCTATTTTGTCCTTGAAGAAGGTTATTCTGCCCTTCCAGATTTTTTGGTGAAAGAATCTGAGACTGTGAGACTAGAGCCTGAGGAATGCTAAATTTCTAGAAAGGGAATTTTATATGTATTTTTAAGATATTATGCAACTGCTCATCTAAGAGTGTAGCAGTTTACCATACCCCCAGCAGTGTCTAACTGTACTCATTTTCTCAGTCAGGCTCTAATCATGTCAAGAATTTAAGTTGTGAAATACGTAACAGATCCTGTCGGCTCTGTGAGGAAAGCTCACTGAAGTTTTTAGTTCTATTGGACATTTAAACTATATATTCACAGACCTCTTGTGTCTGTGTGCATGTAGGTGTGTTATGTGTATTTGTGTTTATTCAAAGCAGGTCCTATTGAGTTCAGTGTTTTTACAAATATCAAGCAACTCAAATAAGCTTAGTAAGTAAAGTCTTTCCCAGCATCACGTTTTTTTCTGTTAGTAAAGCCAGTAATGAATTTTTATGTTACTTTTAAACATGTACTTCTTTGTCGCATTCCAAAAAAAATCTTCTAGCGATATAAGCATTCTTCAAAACATTCTTTTCAGGGACATCTATGGACTTCTTATTGTTTATTTTTGTGAGCCTACATAGATATCCCATGGCACTGAATTTTATTGGCATTTTCCTTTGCTTTTATTCAGCTTGGCTCTGTAACATTTACTTTGTCAATTATAGTCATCTTAGTATTCACAGTCAATTCTATCACGGTGTGACTTTAATTGTATTTTGCTAAATTAAAGAGGCATTATAAAGTTGTTACCCTTTGGTTTTTCAGTTTAATTTCATTTTTCTTTAATCTTTGGAGAACACTAGATTATCAATTAGCATAATAAAACAGTCAGTGTGGAATTTGTTAACTATATTGAATATTCTATAAAGTGAACTAGTTTGTACAACACCAGCATATGCAAAAAAAAAAAAAAACTCTGCTGGAGAGTCCACTCTGAGTCAGAGTGACCCTTTAAAAAAAAAACAATTGTGTTTCTGGCCAGTAGATTTCGACTCATAGTGACCCTATAGGACAGAGTAAAATTGCTGCCTAGGGTTTCCAAGGCTCTGAATCTTTATGGAAGCAGACTGTCCCATCTTTCTTCCGAGAAGTGCGTGGTGGGTTTGAACCACCAACCTTTCTGTTAGCAGCCAAGCACTTTAACCACTGCCCCACAGGGGCTCCCTCCATCTATGCAAGGAGCAGTAAAGTACTTCTCATTCTGTTACTACGCCTTAACAGTACCCCCATATGTGTCTTAAACTGTTGGTATATTGGACCATTACACAGGAAAACATTGTTAATGGATGAATAATATTGATGCTATGCACTCTAGTAATCCATTTTATCCAAAGACCTTAAAGTGTTCCGCACGTGACAATTAATCATATCTTACGGCACTACTCCAAGCAAGGTATTATTATCTACTATTATAATTTAGATAAACTATCGTCGTAGTTAAGAAAGATGAAAGATTAAGTGACTTGTCAAAGATCACTTATTAGTTCAGTATTAGAGCAATATAACAGATTCCTGGCTGCTGCTATTAACATTAAGCAACAGTCAGGGTACTTAACCACTGAGCAGGGCACTGTTCTTTTGAAATAATTTACTGTATACCAACCTATTATGAAGTTTAAGTGAACCTGAATGTAATGGCCTGAGATTGTGTACAGATTCATCTTCAATGCCGAATTTGGAGGCAGGGATGTGTGTAATTTTCTGAAGGATGGGGAGATGTTAAATACATTAGCATCATTTATTGTTGCTGTTGTCGTTCATTAGAAAATGTTGCATTGACTTGGAAAGAGTGTTGGGCCCTCCCATTGTTCCTAGTAACTGTAAATGTGAGAACAACCGGGAAAATTTAAAGTGATCTCCACTGACAGTATAAGCAGGGCTATTAACCAAAGTAGAGGTTCTTGGACAAAGTCTTTTCACAAGGCTATTGCTCAGATTTCATGATTTCTAAGTGTTTGCAACAAAGCACATGGTTGATCTCTTTTTGATGTTTCTTTATAATTTGAGAGAGTGGCAGGAATGCATGTCTTTTTCCTTGCCTTTTCTTTTTATTTCCTCATGGCTTCCATGTTTTTGTTTGTTTGTTTTTCTGGTCAAGGCGGTCTCATTTAGTTGAAGTCTTCCGATGCTAATGGTTCATTCAGTGCTGTAGATCTGTTTCAATGTCCACTCAGTGAGAATCACCGAGAACGATTTGTGCAATTGATTGGTGACATTGAACATAGAATGGCTGTTTTATCTTTTCGAGAGCCCTTCTTGGAGGAGACAGAATTGTCAAACAAAATGCAGGATAGTGTTTCATCTGGGTGACACTGGATACCAGAATTGCTAGGATTCAGCTTCTGAAAATCCTGCTTATTTCCTCCCTGCTTTTTGATGCCAAGCAGAGCCTAGCTCCCCTGAATACTAGACTGTTTTGTATTTGTATTCATGGTAGCTGTGCACTAAAAGTACCGCAGATAATTTAGGTAATTGGCAAACCACAGGGGCACTTAGTCTGCCCACCTGCCTATTTTAGGTTGGCTCATCATCACTCTAATTGGCAGTGGGTAGTTACTGGTCCATTTGCCATGTATTATGACAAAAGATGCTAATGGGCCCCGGCAGTGGGTGTGTTGTACCTTTTCCCTGCTTCTGGCATGCACAAAGCTATCCCACTGATTTTGCATAGCAAGTAGCATAGCTGGACTTTCTTTTTTTCTTTTTTTTTTTTCACATCAAAGGAGCTTTTCCGTCTTTAAAATGACAATTTACCTTGGCAGAGGCCTAATCTCAGAATTGACATGTAACCTTTCTCACGGCTACCACCTAGTACATTGTCCCTAAAAACAAGACTCCATCAGTCAAGGTATTTTTCATCATTTTCACCACATTTTTATTATTAGAACTCCTCTGAAGCTTGAAATTGAAATCTGTTTCTTTCTTGACATTTCTCTCTATATTGGGCATGTAATTATGGGCCCAAATGAAGTTCAAGAGGAATGAATCAACAAAGCCCACAGCTAAGTACACTAAACCTTGATCTTGGAGGAAAACATGAATTCCAAGGTAGATTAGAACAGCTGTGCTATGAATGCCACAGTGAGCAAATGTGGCATCAGAAGAAACATCCCATGGTTAACTGACATTTTTCTCCATAAATGCAAGAAGTATGAGCAGAAATTCCACTCTCTTAGCATAGGGTAGTGGTTCTTAGTATTTTGAGGTGAAGAACTCTTTTTAAAAATGACAAAAAAAAAAGTCCACTCAATTGATAATAATTATAATTCTCCCACCCATGGGTTGAGAAAATAATGATTTAACGTGCTAGTATTGATTTGATAATTTTAATGAAAATTTTGTTTTATTAATTACATCAGCAACCACATACGGAGGAAAAAAAAAAAAAACCGTGTAAGGAGGCCTATTATTCCAAAGACTGCTTGGGCAAGTATAATAACTGTACAGCCTATAGTTTAATAATCTCCAGTGTAGGGCCTACTAAGAAAGACCTAGGTTGGTCTAGGTTCATAGTCAGATTGTGGCGGCAAACATTTATCAGGCTAAGAAAACAAGTTAATCATATTATGACATTGTGTAGGGTGTGTTTGTAGGTGTGTTCACATTAATTTACTAAAAATCCACCTGGAACTAATGAAAAATAATCAATGTTCATTGATTAGAATGCTGTTAAATTATCTTTTACTTCCAAGTGTTTGTCAGTTTGAATTAGAATTACCTGTAGTCATTAAGGAAACCGTGGTGGCTTAGTGGTTAAGAACCATGCCTGCTAACCAAAACGTCAGCAGTTCAGATCCCCCAGGTGCTCCTTGGGAACCCTATGGGGCAGTTCTACTATGTCCTATAGGGTTGTTACGAGTTGGAATCAGCAGTGGGTTTGGTTTTTTTGGCTTGGTAGTCATTGACATGAGTGGGTGTGCTAATTTTTTAAAATAATATGCTTAAATTTTGCAAAATATTATGTAATTCATTCAGAACAAAGACTGCAGATTCTGGCAATATTTTCACACGATGGTATTAGTAATTAGATTCAGGAATTTTCTATAGCTTATACTTTAGGAATGTATGGATTATGGCCTGTCTACAATGATATTTTAATCAATTCTCCCCTACCCTAGACATTGTTTTCTGTTTGTTTAATAGCTGGGGTATACCCAAACACACTGATATTTATCTTTTGTGTTTGAAGATGCTGCTGGTCATGGAGATAGTAGTACACTGAGTGATAGTAAAGTTAGAGATGTGTCTGACCGTCTTTTCCTCTATGGTGGTAGTTATTTTTCTTCATTTTTATACCCAAAGCTTCAGGAAGCTTTGACACGTTCATTAGAATTGGTCCAATGAATCTCCGTAAAAAAGACTAATGATTGTCATGTCTTGAGGCTTGTCCTCCTTGTAACTTTCCTGTTATCTATGTGGATGCCACATTATTAGCTATGAGGTTCCTTGGGTTTTTCAAGACACTTGGCTAATACTGTATTTTTATGCAAATAATGCTCATTTTATACATTTGTTTGCCCGCCACACCCCCTGCCTGCAAGGTATTTTTGTAAGCCCTACTATGCTAATTTTTTTTTTTTTTTTTACAGCAACATGTAAAAAAAAATTGGCATAGCTACACTTACAAAAATACCTCATGGGGGGAGGGTGCAGTTGGCAAACAAACATAGAAGGTGTGCATTATTTGTGTAAAAATATGGTAATTATATTTTTTTCTATGGGGGTCTGACCAATCATCTAGTCTCTCTTCACATGGTACCTATGTGCTAGATAAGCTATATTCCAGGACTTCAAGCTGAGCTTTTTTTTTAACCTTGGCACAATGGAAATTTTGGAACAGATAATCTTTAGCTGTGTGTTGAGGGGGATGCTTGTCCACAGTAAGATGTTGAGTACCATCCCTGACCTCTACCCACTTGACGCCAGTAGCACCTCCTTTGCTCCCCCTACCCCGGGTTTTGACAACCAAAAATGTCTCCAGACATTGCCAATGACTCCTGGATGGGGTGGAGGAGGGGGAATGGCCCCCTGTTGAAAACTACTGCCCTAGACTGTAGAGTGATGCTCAATATGGCTTATATATGATAATGAGGAATATATCAGGAAAGTGGATATAATATTTATAGCAGGCCTAAAACATATAATCATAGATAAAATAGTATAGTACTGTGACCATTTTTTATAGACTTACAGTTTGGGGAGGGCCTCATTGTCACACTTCTTTAAGCTATGTCATTCTAACTTTGAACAGGATAGCAAATGGACAAATAATACATAAATAAATAGAGTACGTGCAAGTGCTTCATTTCCTCATTACACTCCTGCATGAGACATAGTTGCTTCAGCCAAGTTTGGGAATGTTTGGTGCTAATCTAGAAAGTCATATAGAAGTAAATAGCCTGTTCTATGAACTTGAAATTGAAAGGGATTTGTAAATGTTACCACATTGATTTCTTTAGCAGAGTTTGGCCTTAGTAGGTGTATATGAGCAAACTATATTTCTTTTTTAGTCTTTTGGGAAAAAAAAAAAACTTTGCTTAGCTTACATGGAAAGACTATTGTTAAAAAATATAAAGTGTTTCTCAGGGAAGACTCCGGGATTGGGGGCTGCAAAGCTCTTGGGAGTGTCTCTCACATTTGTTGATTCATTTATTCAATAGATATTTTCTGGGCATTTTTCTGTGCCAGCAGTATGCCAGCTCTGATGACACAGTAATGAGCAATACACACATGATCACTTACAGAGCTTAGTGTCCTTGTCTTCGACTTTCCCCACTCTACTCTCCTCTGGACGTCTGCTTCAGTCTTCTCTCTGTATCCCCGAAGACCACTTTTAAGTGCTTTCCAGTGTATATAAAGAAAATAAGGTCCACATATAGCCCACATGTTTTATTTCTCTTTGGTATTAAAAACTGCTTTCCACTAGAAGGAACCCGGAGGTCAGTGTCCCCAAACCTTCTGTTGGCCCAGGACAGGAACCATTCCCATAGCCAACTCGTCAGACATGGATTGGACTGGACAATGGGTTGAAGAGAGATGCTGATGAGGAGTGAGCTACTTGTACCATGTGTACACTTGATACTATGTTGGCATCTCCTCTCTGGAGGGGAGATGGGAGGTTAGAGGGGGCTAGAAACTGGCAAAATGGTCATGAAAGGAGAGACTGGAAGGAGGGAGCGGGCTGACTCATTGGGGGAGAGTAAATGGGAGTATGTAGTAAGGTGTATATAAGTTTGTATGTGAAGAGACTGACTTGATTTGTAAACTTTCACTTAAAGCACAATAAAAATTATTAAAAAAAATTAAACATAAATTAAAAAAAAAAACTGCTCTCTACTGAGACTAAAATCTCTTACTGCCAACTCCAGATTTAAGGGGGGGAAGAATTCTGATTAATCTAGTTGGACATGTCGCCCATTCTGAACTTATCAGGGCCTGGGGATAGTGCCTCATGGGATGAACATGACTGCTGGCAGCTCTCCCATGACCATATGAATGAGCACAGCGAAGTTCCCAGACAAGGAAGGCTGTGAAGACCATCCTCAATGTATCCTCTACCCCAACTTGGACTAAATTAATGAGTGATAAAATGCAAACGGTGCATTTTAGAAACTAAGAGGAAATTTGGTCCAGGCCATAGATGGACCGACGTGTGGCTGCTAAGTGGCATACGTCCTCATCTTCAGAGATACATATAAAGTTAAAGAGATCAGACAGAAATGGCTTAAGCATGAACGCCCAGCATGAACAGGTAGTGGTAAAACCCACAAAGGTGATTTAATTCCTCTCTAGTCCCTTAGTACGAGCCCTGGTTGCTCAGTGGTTAAAGTGCTTGGCTGCTAACTAAAAGGTCAGTGGTTTGAAACCACCAGTGGCTTCTTGGGAGAAAGATGTGGCAGTCTGCTTCCATAAGGATTACAGCCTTGAAAACCCTATGGGGGCAATTTTACTCTGTCCTATAGGATTGCTATGAGTTGGAATCCACTGGATGGCAGTGGGTTTGATTTTGGGGGGTTTAGTCTTTCAGTGCCTTGATTTTAGACGTCCAGGAGAGAGAATTTGGAGATAATCCAGGAGAAAGTCTAAGTAGTAATAGTTAGGAAAAAACAAACAATAAACCATTGCCATTGAGTCAGTTCTGATTCACAGTGACCCTATATTTCAGAGTACAACTGCACTTCCTAGGGCTTACAGTGGCTGTAATCTTATGGAAGTAAATTACCAGGCCTTTCTTCTGTCACCCCGCTGGGTGAACTCAAACCTCCAACCTTTTGGTTAGCAGCTGAGCACAAACTCTTTGTGCCACCCAGAGGCCTTAATAGCTATGAAAGGGGACTGAAAAAGCCCTAAGCCTTTACTGTAATGTTGGAGAGCATAAGAGATTCGAACAGACCAATCCATTCTATGGTTTGGGATTAACAAGCTATAGATAACAGAGGTTGGTCAGGAAGCCCATGTGCTGGGAGATGATGAGAAAGGAGGAGGAAGTTGGCCTCTCTTTTGCAGCCGTCCAGGACCCACCTCAGTCCTTCATTCAGCACATGACGAGGACCTTGTCTTTTACCTCCACTGGATACAACTAGTGCAGCTGGGGGAGGCAAGGACTTAACACTGCCCAGGACCCCCTGCCATTTCTATGGCCTGTACAATGAATCCCAGGGCCAGTTGACCCCTCCTTGACCTCTCATCTGTATAATCCTTTGGCACGGCCAAATTTAGAGGAGATGATTTATCAGAATCTTTGAAAAGTCAACATGTAGTTGAAAAAAATCTCACTGACCATCTAATCTTATATTTGGAATAATATAAAGAGTAGGAAAAGTTCTGCTCTTTTGCCTGCCTTTTATAACTTCTACCTCTGAGGAGAGTTACTTGTCTAGTAGAAAGAGTTCAGGCTATGGGTTGGGGCACATTCACTAGTGCAGCAAGAGGTCATGCATTTGGACAACATCTTCTGATCCTCTCTTTCCCTCCCCGTTTGGGCAAAGGGTCTCCTCTTAGGAACCAGCCTTCGTGTGTACTGTGTCTATGTCTCTGTCTATCTTGCTGTTTCTTTCTCTCTCTCCCTTACTTGCAGGTAACTCTATCCAACGGCCAACCAGAGGCTGATAATTTTCCAAGATATTTGGAACTGAGCTTGTGGGAAACAGAGACCTTGCTCAGGACACCTAAAAAAAAAAAAATTTTTTTTTTTTTTTACTCTACTAAAATTCCTGAGCTCTTGAATTTAAGTGGAGCAATGCTTTGGCCAAGCTAATAACTAAGTGGTGCATTTTCCCAAGTTCTTTTTTTTTTTTTTAATGTCTTCTTCAGGAGCACAAAGAGGAGAAAAGTGCTTTGCAAATTATGACTTGGGCAACCCAAAATCCTGCTGTAAAATAACACCGAATGCTCTCAAAACCATCCAATTCCAAATTCTGCCTTTTTTTTTTCTGTAATAGTAACAGTGGAAAGAAAAGATAACCACAATCTTAGTTTCCAAGGGAAAGTGCAAGAATGATTTCAGAAAAGGCCAACAGTTCACCTGTTGTAACCTGGACAACAGTAATGTGTGGTATCTGTGCTGTGTTAATGGTTGTCATGGAATGAATTTTGTCCCCCAAAAAATATCTGTTAACTTGGCTAGGTCATGATTTCATTATATGATTGTCTACCATTTTGTCTTCTGATGTGATTTCCCTAAGTGTTGTGAATCCTATCAATATGATGTAATAGAATGGATTGGCGGCAGTTATATTGATGAGGTCTACAAGATTAGGTAGTGTCTTAAGCCAATCTCTTTTGAGATATAAAAGAGAGAAATGAGCAGAGGGACATGAGACCTCATAATACCAAGAAGGCAGTGCCGGGAACAGAGTGCGTCCTTTGGACCTGAGGTTCCTGGGCTAAGATGCTCCCAGACCATGGGAAGATTCATGATGCAGACCTTCCTCCAGAGCTGACAGAGAAAGAAAGTCTCCCTGGAGCTGACACCCTGAACTTGGACTTGTAACCTACTAGACTGTGAAAGAATAAATTTTTCTTTATTAAAGCCATCCACTTGTGGTATTTCTGTGATAGAAACCCTAGATGACTAAGACAATGGTGTAATGATACATTTGGATTTATTGCACATCTAAACATGATTGTTGTTTTTTACATTAAAATGGCCATGCAGAGTACAATGTTTATTGACCAAAAATCAAACCAAACCCAATGCCGTCGAGTCAATTCTGGCTCATAGCAACCCTATAGGACAGAGTAGAACTGCCCCACAGGGTTTCCAAGGAGCTCCTGGTGGATTCGAACTGCCAACCCTTGGGTTAGCAGCCATACCACTTAACCACTATGCCACCAGGGTTTCCATGTTTATTGAAAAGTAAGTAATAAAAGTGAGCTAATTTAAAGTCAACAGTAATTGTAGCAGTTGTTTATAACTTGGTTTTTCTTTCTTTCTTTTTTTTTAGAATAAAATTTCATTCCTTGGGAAAAATATTTTATCACCATCAGTACACTGTTTGTTGTTTTTAGGTGCCATCAAATGGTTCCAACTCATAGAGACTCCAGAATGAAACATTGCCCAGTTCTGTGCCATCCTCAAAACTGTTGCCATTTGAGCTCATTGTTGCAGCCTCTGTGTCAATCCATCTTACGGAGAGTCTTCATCTTTTTCACTGACCATCTATCTACCTTACCAAGCATGATGTTCTTCTCCAGGGACAGGTCCCTCCTGATAACATGTCCAAAGTATGTGAGACAAAGTCTTGCCATCCTCACTTGCAAGCAGCACTCTTGTTGTACTTCTTCCAAGACAGGTTTACTTGTTCTTTTGACAGCCCATAGTGTATAATATATTCTTCACCAACACCATAATTCAAAGACATCAATCCTTCTTCGGACTTCCTTATTCATTGTCCAGCTTTTGCATGCATATGAGGTGATTGAAAGCACCATGGCTTCGGTCTGGCACACCCTGGTCCTTCAACTGAAATTTTTGCTTTTCAACACTTTAAAGAGGTCTTTTGCAGCAGATTTGCCCAATGCAATGCATCATTTGATTTCTTTACTGCTGATTCCTTGGGTGTTGATTGTGGATCCAAGTAAAATGAAATTCTTGACAATTTTAATATTTTCTCCATTTATCATGATGTGGCTCATAGGTCCAGTTGTGAGGATTTTTGTTTTTCTTATGTTGAGATGTAATCCATACTGAAAGTTGTTGTCTTTGATCTTCATCAGTAAGTGCTTCAAGTCCTCTTCGCTTTCAGCAAGCAAGGTTGTGCCAACCTTATATTCTAGGTTATTAATAAGTCTTCCTCCAATCTTCATACAGTCTAGCTTCTCAGATTATTTGCTCGGCATACAGGTTGAATAAGCATGGTGAAAGGATACAACTCTGACACACACCCTTCCTGATTTTAAACCAGTCAGTATATGGCCTTGTTAAATTTGAATGACTGCCTCTTGGTCTATGCTCAGGGTCCCCATGTGCACAATTAAGTGCTCATTACTTCATCCATACACTTTAGCTACTCTGCGTTCAAGAGCAAGTTTCAGAGTCTTTTTCTGGCACCCATTTTGGTCTTTTCTTTCTTTTTGGTCTTTTTAATAACCTTTTGCTTTCTTCATGTATGATATTCTTGATGTCATCCCACAACTGGTCTGATCTTTGGTCATCAGTGTTAAATGTGTCAAATCTATTCTTGAGATGGTCTCCAAATTCAGGTGGGATGGATATACTCAAGGTCATACTTTGGCTAATATGGACTTGTTTTAATTTTCTTCAGCTTCAACTTAAACTTGCATATAAGAAATTGATGGTCTGTTCTGCGGTCAGCCCTTGGCATTGTTGTAGCTGATGATACTGAACTGTTCCGTTGTCTATTTCCACAGATATGGTCAATTTGATTTCTGGGTATTCCTTCTGGCAATCTTCAAGTGCATAGGTGCCATTTATGTTGTTGAAAAAAATGTATTTGCAATGAAGTAGTCATTGGTCTTGCAAAATTCTATCATGCATTCTCTGGCATCATTTCTATCACCAAGGCCATTATTTTCCAACTACCGATCCTTCTTCGTTTCCAACTTTCACATTCCAGTCGCCAGTAATAGTCAATGGGTGCTGATTCTATATTTGATCAATTTCAGACTGCAGAAGTTGGTAAAAATCTTCAATTTCTTCAGCTTTGATCTCAGTGGTTGGTGTGTAAATTTGAATAATATTTGTATTGACTGGTCTTCCTTGTAGACATATGAATATTATCCTATCACTGACAACATTGTACTTTGGTATAAATCTTGAAATGTTCTTTTTGACGATGAATGCAACACCATTCTCTTCAAGTTGTCACTCCTGGCGTAGTAGACCATATGATTAACTGATTCAAAATGGCCAATACCAGTCCATTTCAGCTCACTAATGCCTAGGATATCGATCTTCATGTGTTCCATTTCGTTTTTGATGATTTCCAATTTTCTTAGATTCATACTTTGTATGTTCCATGTCCCTATTACTAATGGATGTTTGCAGCTGTTTCTTCTCATTTTGATTCATCTTATCAGCAAACGAAGATCCTGAAAGATTTACTCCATCCACGTCATTAAGATGACTCTACTTTGAGGAGGCAGCCATTCCTTAGTCATATTTTGAGTGCATTCCAACCTGAAGGGCTTGTCTTCCAGTACCATAGCAGACAGTGTTCTGCTGCTATTAGTACTATTTTCACTGGCCAATTTTATTCAGAAATAGACTGCCAGGTCCTTCTTCTTAGTCTGTCTCAGTGTAGAAAAAAAAAAAAAAGTGTAGAAGCTTTGCTGAAATCTGTCCATCATGGGTGATTCTGCTGGTATTTAGAATACTGGTGGCATAGCTCCCAGCATCATAGCAACATGCAAGCCACTGCAGTATGACAAGCTGACAGATGAGTATCAGTATACGATTATAAGATAAAACAGGTCAAGTTTTTGTTGTTGTTAGTATCATTCTTAAATTCTCTATATAAAATGCAACCCCTTACTGTTTACATACCAATTCGTCATTGGTATGCCACTGCCTCTATTTTGAATTTTCCTCTCACTTGATATATTCCTCAGTATTTTCCACATGGAGACAATAATGTTTTTGTTGTTAGTTGTTGTTGGTACCTGCCTAATTGAATTATTTTATATGTCGTGAGTATTAAAAAACATATTTACCTGGCACATAACACCAAAACCAGTTACCACACATGTCTATCTCATGGGTGTTAGACTGAAATTGTGCTCCATAGGATTGTCAGTGCAGATTGCTTTGAAGGTAGATTGCCAGGCCTTTCTTCTGAGGTGCCTCCAGGAGGACTTGAGCCTCTAACCTTTTGCCTAGCAGCTGAGCTCATTAAAATTCATACTACCCAGGGACTTGTCTGGCACACACTAAGGGATAAATTATTGTTCCCTTTCTGGGTTACTGGGTTCTTATTATTCAGAGAGAATTGGGATACTTTTAATACCTCACTGTTTTTCATCACTAAGTAAACTTTAGATTTCAATTGGATTGATTAAAAAAAAAATACTCTCTTAGAGTTCCAACATTTTAAAAAATTACTGTGTTAAATCAGACAATACTTTTATTTTCCTGGCAGAAATGCAGGATAAAAGTGTCTGGAACCATCAACAGAACTTTTGAATCTACTGATAACTAAACATACTTTATCAATCTGAAAAGTTTGCCATGGTGATAAGGCTCTCCATTATGACAGAAATAATCATGTGAACTTTGTTGCATTCTTTGTTGTCTTGTTCACTAGGGGGTAAATACCATTTTCAAGAGACTCTGTTTTCTTTTAGCTTAGAAACCATATTCAAAAATCTATGATGCAAATTGGAAGCTGGCATCTGAATGAATACATTTCTAATTATCTGGGAAACACTTTGTTCTCTACATCAGGGACACACACACTTTGTTCTCTACATCAGGGACACACACACACACACACACACACACACAGGCATGTGCCCAAGGAACAAGATATAAATACTATGTAAGATTGAAAGAAGAAAAAAATTGTCCTAAGGAGAGCAACTCTAAACCATTTAGGACTGAAGTGGTTCTGTTGAAATTCCTTTCTTAAGGGCTAGTGAGATAGAATTAGTTTTACACGCAAAAGTTACTATATACAGACCTGGTGCATGAGATATATACTTGCTAGAAGGGATTTGAGTACAGAAAATATTGTTATACACTGGTATATATATATGAAGTATGTAATAAAACATAAAGTATATAATAAAACATACCGGCTAAAAAAAAAAAAAGGACTGACACAAAAGAGCTTTTTATAAACTTTCAAACCATTAAAATGAATTGCTGTTGTTTAAGTTACCAATGCTTAAACAATTGATAAACATAATCCTAGTTATCTAAAAAAAAATAACTTTCTGGAGCTTTGTAAATGTGCGTTATAGAATGTTTTGCTCAAAGAAATTAGGATGAGTTAAGTAATATTTAGTTAGTATAATTGGTATTCAACTCTGGGGAAACCAACTTAAGATACATTTGTATCAACACTGTTTTTGAAGGTGTTAGAAAATGTGTATGTAAGGCTGACTCAGAAGTAAATTGCTGGTTCATATAACATTAGAACGCTGGATTTTGCTGAGAATGCAGATACAATTTAGATATGCTAAATCAACACTTTCCAAACAAACTTTACCAGGGAGTACTTTAAAATACATACTACATTGACAGAACTCTGAAAGGAGATAGGTACTTTTGTATTAAAGTATGTTGTAATCTATTTTAATCCAGTTTTTATTGAAAGAAAAATTATTAAAGAACACAATGAAACAAGTTGTCCCTAAGGCAACTTCCTGGTATCTTTTAGAATACCATAGCAGATTATAGTATTCTATAGCAAAATATTTCAAAAATATTTGAAAAAAATATTTAAACTGTGGCATATTTATTTACCACATGTAATTTTAAAATAAAAATAATAATAATGAAAAACACAGCCCTGCCATTACCAAAAAAAAAAAAAAAAAAAGTTGCCATTTAGGCCCTTCTGACTCACAAAGACCTCCTAGGAGAGAGTAGAACTGCCCCATAGGGTTTCCACGGAGCAGCTTGTGGATTCAAACTGCTGGCCTTTTGGTTAGCAGCAGAGTTCTTAACTGCTGGGCCACCAGGGAACTATTATAACATAATAATGGCATTTACAATTTTTAATTTGAAACACTGCACCACCAGAGCGCCAAACCCTGCCACTAGCACCAAACCCTGCCACTAGCACCTCTTAATAAATTTCACAATTCCAAAAACACTGGTGTAAACCAATTAACTTATTTTGTTGTACCATGCAGTCTCCAATTTGTAAAGAAGGTGCTAGGTCTTTTTTTTTTTTTTTTTTAAATAATGACTGATAGATCATACATATTTCTTTCTTTCTTTTTCTATTTGTTTTTACTTTTCATATATGGTGGCTTTAATCTCTACCCAGCAGATTTAATAAAAATAGTGTTATTGCCCTGTGTTTAGACAAATTTTTTTTTTTGTGGAATTTTAAGGATTTTTAAATTTGAGTATGCTCAACAGTTTATGCAAATCAATCATCATAAATAAATCAGTAATGCAAAGATAAATATTTTGTACAATCTGAGTTTTAATTTTGATAGAACAATATCAAAATGAAAATTATAATAGAAAATATTGGGAGTTATTGAAAAAATACTTCCAGAGTACACAACAATGACTGTGTACTCTGGAAGTATTTTTTCAATAGCTCGCAATATGATTAGCTTAGCTAAATCTCCTGTATTCTCTACATTTATAGCCCTGAATTTTTTTCCCCTTAAAATTATGACTCTGAATAACTGCAAGAACTTCAGTTTTCTTCTGAGGAATAATAACTTGAAAAAAAAAAATCATTGTATGTGTAGGGTTGTCTTTTCTAAATTTTGAAAAAATGTCAATGTGTAAGTCATAGTTGTTAATTATTGATTAAAGATACAATATTTAATTAACCTCTAGAACATACTAATTATCCTGAATAAATAGGATTTTCCCTGTTATGAAATTGATCCTTTTGGTTAAAAAAAAAAAAAAACCACTTTTTCCAAGCTACATATTTTTCATTTTTTGGTGCTTGGGTGGTTTTTTATTTTTAAAATATCATGTCTAAATAAAGTTATCATTTAAACTAAACTAAAAAAAAAAAAAAATTTTTTTTTTCATAAAGGAAGCCCAAAGAATTGACACCTTTGAACTGTGGTGTTGGCAAAGAATATTAAATATACCATGGACTGCAAAAAGGATGAACAAATCTGTCCTGGAAGAAGTACAACGAAAATGCTCCTTAGAAGCAACGATGGCGAGACTATGTCTCATATACTTTGGACATGTTGTCCGGAAGGACCAGTCCCTGGAGAAGGACATCATGCTTGGCAAAGTAGAGGGTCAGCAAAAAAGAGGAAGACCCTCAATGAGATGGATTGACACAGTGACCGTAATAATGGGCTTAAGCATAGCAACAATTGTGAGGGCCGTGCAGTGTTTTGTTCTGTTGTGCACAGGAGTGCTATGAGTCAGAACCAACTTGATGGTACCTAATGACACCAACACCAACATAGAGGTAATATAACTAATGCTCACCTTCATGAGCATATCTCATAGGATAAAATATTTAATCATTAGGGGGGCTAGATTTTAGCTGAAAAAATTTGGGAGACAGTTCCTAAGTTGTTAATTTTGATTTTCAAATAATATAAATATTACATGATCTTCATTGGGTTCCCTTTTCCTACAGCCAAAGTTGATGCCAGAATTCATTTCTTGGCAAACCAGAGGAGACCAAAATGATTATGAAGAGTTTTTTTAAAAATTAAACTATAAAGTTTTATTCATAATTTTGTTGTGGTACTATTAATCTAATGACAATATTAGTTTATAATCTGAAGTTATTTTTATTCAATTTATTTTTTTAGGCTATATACTTTTTTTAATTATTTTTTATTGTACTTTAAGTGCAAGTTTACAAATCAGGTCAGTCTCTCATATAAAAATTTACATACACCTTGCTATATACTTTTTTTTAATTAACTTTTATTGAGCTTCAAGTGAACATTTACAAATCAAGTCAAACTGTGACACACAAGTTCATATACCCCTTACTCCATACTTCCACTTGCTCTCCCCCTAATGCATCAGCCCTTCTAGTCTCTCCTTTCGTGACAATTTTGCCAGCTTCCAACCCTCTCTACCCTCCCATCCCCCCTCCAGACAGGAGATGCCAACACAGTCTCAAGTGTCCACCTGATACAAATAGCTCACTCTTCATCAGCATCTCTCTCCTACCCACTGTCCAGTCCCTTTCATATCTGATGAGTTGTCTTCGGGAATGGTTCCTGTCCTGGGCCAACAGAAGGTTTGGGGACCATGACCGCCAGGATTCCTCTAGTCTCAGTCAGACCATTAAGTATGGTCTTTTTGTGAGAATTTGGGGTCTGCATCTCACTGATCTCCTGCTCCCTCAGGGGTTCTCTGTTGTGCTCCCTATCAGGGCAGTCATCGGTTGTGGCTGGGCACCAACTAGTTCTCCTGGTCTCAGGATGATGTAGGTCTCTGGTTCATGTGGCCCTTTCTGTCTCTTGGGCTCTTAGTTATCATGTGACCTTGGTGTTCTTCATTCTCCTTTGATCCAGGTGGGTTGAGACCAATTGATGCATCTTAGGTGGCTGCTTGTTAGCATTTAAGACCCCAGACGCCACATTTCAAAGTGGGATGCAGAATGTTTTCATAATAGAATTATTTTGCCAATTGACTTAGAAGTCCCCTTAAACCATGGTCCCCAAACCCCCGCCCTTGCTCCGCTGACCTTTGAAGTATTCATTTTATCCCGGAAACTTCTTTGCTTTTGGTCCAGTCCAGTTGAGCTGACCTTCCATGTATTGAGTATTGTCCTTCCTTTCACCTAAAGCAGTTCTTATCTACTAACTAATCAGTAAAAAACTCTCTCCCACCCTCCCTCCCCCCACCAAACACAAAAGTATGTGTTCTTCTCAGTTTATACTGTTTCTCAAGATCTTATAATAGTGGTCTTATACAATATTTGTCCTTTTGCCTCTGACTCATTTCGCTCAGCATAATGCCTTCCAGGTTCCTCCATGTTATGAAATGTTTCAGAAATTCGTCACTGTTCTTTATCGATGCTTAGTATTCCATTGTGTGAATAGACCACAATTTATTTACCCATTCATCCGTTGATGGACACCTTGGTTGCTTCCAGCTTTTTGCTATTGTAAACAGAGCTGCAATAAACATGGGTGTGCATATATCTGTTTGTGTGAAGGCTCTTATTTCTCTAGGGTATATTCCGAGGAGTGGGATTTCTGGGTTGTATCGTAGTTCTATTTCTAACTGTTTAAGATAACGCCAGGTAGATTTCCAAAGTGGTTGTACCATTTGACATTCCCACCAGCAGTGTATAAGAGTTCCAATCTCTCCGCAGCCTCTCCAACATTTATTATTTTGTGTTTTTTGGATTAATGCCAGCCTTGTTGGAGTGAGATGGAATCTCACCGTAGTTTTAATCTGCATTTCTCTAATGGCTAATGATCGAGAGCATTTTCTCATGTATCTGTTAGCTGCCTGAATATCTTCTTTAGTGAAGTGTGTGTTCATATCCTTTGCCCACTTCTTGATTGGGTTGTTTGTCTTTTTGTGGTTGAGTTTTGACAGAATCATATAGATTTTAGAGATCAGGCGCTGGTCGGAGATGTCATAGCTGAAAATTCTTTCCCAGTCTGTAGGTGGTCTTTTTACTCTTTTGGTGAAGTCTTTAGATGAGCATAGGTGTTTGATTTTTAGGAGCTCCCAGTTATCTGGTTTCTCTTTGTCATTTTTGGTAATGTTTTGTATTCTGTTTATGCCTTGTATTAGGGCTCCTAAGGTTGTCCCTATTTTTTCTTCCATGATCTTTATTGTTTTAGTCTTTATGTTTGATCCAGTTGGAGTTAGTTTTTGTGCATGGTGTGAGGTATGGGTCCTGTTTCATTCTTTTGCAAATGGATATCAAGTTATGCCAGCACCATTTGTTAAAAAGACTATCTTTTCCCCAATTAACTGACACTGGGCCTTTGTCAAATATCAGCTGCTCATATGTGGATGGATTTATATCTGGGTTCTCAATTCTGTTCCATTGGTCTATGTGCCTGTTGTTGTACCAGTACCAGGCTGTTTTGACTACTGTGGCTGTATAATAGGTTCTGAAATAAGGTAGAGTGAGGCCTCCCACTTTCTTCTTCTTTTTCAGTAATGCTTTGCTTATCCGAGGCTTCTTTCCCTTCCATATGAAGTTGGTGATTTGTTTCTCCATCACATTAAAAAATGACATTGGACTTTGGATTGGAAGTGCATTGTATGTATAGATGTCTTTTGGATAGATATCCTTTTGTATTTCATGATGTCAGGGAAGTTTTCTGTCAGCAGATCTTCAACTATTCTCTCTGTGTTTTCTGTCCTCCCTCCCTGTTCTGGGACTCCAATCACACGCAAGTTATCCTTCTTGATGGAGTCCCACATGATTCTTAGGGTTTCTTCATTTTTTTAAATTCTTTTATCTGATTTTTTTTCAGCTATGTTGGTGTTAATTCCCTGGTCCTCCAGATTCCCACTCTGCATTCTAATTGCTTGAGTCTGCTCCTCTGACTTCCTATTGCATTGTCTAATTCTGTAATTTTATTGTTAATCTTTTGGATTTCTGAATGCTGTCTCTCTATGGATTCTTGCAACTTATTAATTTTTCCACTATGTTCTTGAATAATCTTTTTGAGTTCTTCAACTGTTTTATCAGTGTGCTCCTTGACTTTTTCTGCAGATTGCCTTATTTCATTTCTGAGGTCATCCCTGATGTCTTGAAGCATTCTGTAAATTAGTTTTTTATATTCTGTATCTGATAATTCCAGGATTGTATCTTCATTTGGGAAAGATTTTGATTCTTTTGTTTGGGAGTTTGTAGAAGCAGTCATGGTCTCCTTCTTTATGTGGTTTGATATCGACTGCTGTCTCCGAGCCATCACTAAGATATTGTAGTGATTTATTCCATATTTGCTCACTGAGTCTTATCTTGTTTTGTTTTCTTTCAATATACGTGGATGGGCTACTAGATTGTGCTGTCTTGATTGTTGTAGCCCTTGACTTACTTATGACCTATTACCAGCTGGTTTGGGCTGGTACCAGATATATATGCCTGAGTCCTTTCACTATTCTTGAGTAGAATCTGATTTTGGGTCATCAAGTGCGTGACGCACCCTATCACCTATCCACCTTGAGAAGTAGTGGTGATAGTTGTGTGCACCAGATTCTAGTAGCAGCTGGGGTTCACACTCCAGGGAGGGCAGGATGCTGACAGGCTTCCCCCAAGTGTCAGTGAGGTAGGTGTGTCCCTATTCCTAAAGCACCTTGGTGGGTGGGCTCTGCAGCTGTACCTTAGGCCCCCAATGCAAGTACCTCTATAGACTGGTAGGTGTCACCCTCCTTAGACCCCTAAGGCAGGAGGCTAGGTGGTCTGGGGGGAGCTTCAGCCCTCAGTTCCCTGTTGTGGGTCAGTTGAATACGCAGAGCTATCAGACCTGGGAAATATGTCTTTCCAGTAAATCCGCTAAAAAAAAATGCAGTCAGATCCCTATCAGAAATGCCTTTGCATTATAATAGTCACCTTGTTCCCTGTAGGGATGAAAGCCCTAGACTGTGGATTACGTATGCTTGGCTGGAGCTGGTTCTGTGTTTTTAGTCCAATTAGGGAAGGATTTTTGGTCCCTGGGTTTTTTGTGGTTGCTTCTCTCAGGCTGGAAGAATGGGTTACGAAAAGACCGAAAAAAAGGGGAAAAGAAAAACCGTGGAGCAGTTCTCCCTCTGGCTTAGGAAATTCCAATGTTAATGAATCCGCCTGGGAAGGGGAGGGGAGTGTTCAGAAAAACAAGAGAGAGTAGCACCCCGGAATATAGACAAAGTTACTTATCTTGCTTGGGATGACTATTTTATCTGAGATTCCTGAGGGGCGTGTTGCCTATGTGTGCTGGCTGGGTAGAGATTGCCCCGGAGGGTCAGGCCCACAGAAGCCGCGGTCAGTTCCTCTGCTGCCAGTCCAATGCCCCCGTCTGGGACGCTGCACTCCCGGCTCCAAAACCAGTCGCTGCCTCCCAGCGACTTCTCCTCCCCCCAGCCGCATCACCGCGCCACCCTCGCTGACTGGCTGGGCCCCCTCCCGAGGTCAGTTCGGCGGGGTAGGTGTGCGCCCCGTGTTTGCACCATCACAAGATGTGGTGCTTAGCTCCCCTGCGCCCAGTCCTAAGCCCGGCGCCAAGGTTACCTGACTGGGATGCTGGCTCCAGGCTCCGAAAACTGTCTCTGCTTCCCCGTAGTTGTTTGTTTTCCATCTCTGTCACTCAGGTCAACTCTTTAAATCTGTGTTTGTTGGTCAGGGTTCGTAGATTGTCATGTATGTGATCGATTCAGTTGTTTTTCCGAGTCTTTGTTGCAAGAGGGATCGGAGGTAGCGTCTACCTAGTTAGCCATCTTGGCCCCCCTCCCTTGCTATACATTCTTAATTGCTCTCCCTCTGATGAGTTAGCACAGTACTTCCCTTTACTCTCTCTCCTTGTGTCCATTCGGGTGTCTTCTTACCCCTCTGCCCTCCCGTCTCCCTTCCAGACAGGAGATGCCAACATAGTCTCATGTGACCACTTGATCCAAGAAGCTTGTTCTTTGCCAGTCTTTTTCCATACCCAATTCCAGGCCAATCCCTGTCTGAAGAGATGGCTTTGGGAATGGTTCCTGCTCTGGGCTAACAGAAGGTCTGGGGTCCATGGCCCCTGGGGCCCCTCCAGTCCCAGTCTGACCATTAAGTCTGGTCTTTTTATGACAATCTGAGGTCTGTATCCCACTGGTCTCCTGCTCCCTCAGGGTTTCTCTGTTGAGTTCCTTGTCAGGGCAGTCATCGGTTCTGGCCAGGTGCCATGTAGCACTTCTGGTCTCAGGCTGATGTAGTCTCTGGTTTATGTGGTCCTTTCTGTCTCTTGGGTCCATAATTATTTTGTGTCTTTGATGTTCTTCATTCTTCCTTGTTCCAGGTTAGTTGAGACCAATTGATGCATCTTAGATGGCCGCTTGCTAGCGTTTAAGACCCCGGACACCATTCTCCAAAGTGGGATGCAGAATGTTTTCTTAATAGATTTTATTATGCCAATTGACTTAGATGTCCCCTGAAACCATGGTCCTCAAACGCCCACCCCTGCTACGCTGGCCTTTGAAGTGTTCAGTTTATTAAGGAAACTTCTTTGTTTTTGCTTTAGTTCATTTGTGTTGACCGCTCCTGTATTGTCTATTGTCTTTCCCTTCACCTAAAATGAAACTACTTATCTACTAATTAGTGAATACTCCTCTCCCTCCCTCCTGTCTTCCCCCCTCTTGTAACCATCAAAGTGTATTTTCTTCTCTGCTTAAACTGTTTCTCCAGTTCTTATAATAGTGGTCTTATACAATATTTGTCCTTTTGCAAATGACTGATTTCACTCAGCATAATGTCTTCCAGATTACTCCACGTTATGAAATGTTTCATGGATTAAACATTGTTCTTTATAGATGTATAGTATTCCACTGTGTGAATATACCATACTTTATTTATCCATTCATCTGTTGATGGGCACCTTGGTTGCTTCCACCTTTTTGCTATTATAAACAGTGCTGCAATGAACATGGGCGTGCCTATATCTGTTCATGTAAAGGCCCTATTTCTCTAGGATATATTCCAAGGAGTGGGATTGCTGGATTGCGTGATAGTTCTATTTCTAGCTTTTTAAAAGGAAGCACCAAATCAATTTCCAGAGTGCTTGTACCATTTTACGTTCCCACCTGCAGTGCATAAGTGTTCCAGTCTCTTCAACCTCTCCAACATTGATTATTTTGTGTTTTTGGATTAATGCCAACCTTGTTGGGGTGAGATGGAATCTCACTGTAGTTTTGATTTGCATTTCTCTAATGGCTAAAGATTGAGAGCATTTCCTCAGGTATTTGTTAGCTGCCTGAATGGCTTCTTTAGTGAAGTGCATGTTCACATCCTTTCCCCATTTTTTAATTGTGTTATTTGTCTTTTTATGGTTGAGTTTTAGCAGAATTATGTAGATTTTAGAAATCAAGTACTGGTCGAAATGTTATAGCTGAAAACTTTTTCTCAGTCTGTAGGTAGTCTTTTGACTCTTTTGGTGAAGTCTTTGGATGAGCATAGGTGTTGGATTTTTAGGAGCTCACACTTATCTGGTTTCTCTTAGGCATTTTTAGTGATGTTTTGTATTCTGTTTATGCCATGTATTTGGGCTGCTAATGTTGTCCCTATTTTTTCTTCCATGATCTTTATCGTTTTAGACTTTATGTTTAGGTCTTTGATCCATTTGGAGTTAGTTTTTTCGCATGGTGTGAGGTATGGGTCTTGTTTCATTTTTTTGCAGATGGCTATCCAGTTATGCCAGCGCCATTTGTTAAAAAGACTGTCTTTTCCCCTAATTGGGAAAAGACACTGGGCCTTTGTCAAATATCAGCTGCTCATATGTGGATGGATTTATATCTGGATTTTCAATTCTGTTCCATTGGTCTATGTGTCTGTTGTTGTACCAGTACCAGGCTGTTTTGACTGCTGTGGTGGTATAACAGGTTCTAAAATCGGGTAGAGTGAGGCCTTCCACTTTGTTCTTCTTTTTCAATAATGCTTTACTTATCCAGGGCCTCTTTCCCTTGATTTTGAAGAGTTTTGAACTCTTTACCCTTGAGCCTTGGAAGCCCTGGTAGCGTAGTGGTTAAGTGCTACGGCTGCTAACCAAAAGGTCAGCAGTTTGAATCTGCCAGGTGCTCCTTTCCTGCCCCTGTGGGGCAGTTCTACTCTGTCCTGTAGGATCACTATGAGTCAGAATTAACTCGACAGCAGTGAGTTTGCTTTTTTTTTTTTTTTGTTACCCTTGAGCCTGCTGGCAGAAATTGGTATTACAAGGCAAGAAGAATTAAAGTTGTAAATAAATTTAAAAAGAAAACCAAAAAAACAAACAAAAAAAAACCTCACTGCCATCAAATTGATTCAGACTCATAGGGACTCTATGTGTCACAGAGTAGAACTGCCCCATAGGGTTTTCTTGGCTATAATCTTTATAGAAGTGGACCGCAGGATTTTTATTATGGTGCTGCTGGGTTGTTTTGAACTACCACGCTTTAGGTTTGTAGTTAAAGAAAAGCCATTAAAAAAGACACACTTAAGAAAATTCTATTTTTTAATTATAGCAATATTCCTGCAGTGCTTATTTTCCTAAAAAGGGGTATTCTTATCATTTATCAGAAATCAATGACATTAGAGTTAGTAGAACTCAGGAGAATGATAAAACTAGGAGTTTTAAGGCATAGAATTTTACTTCTTTTTTTAAACTTTATCACAGGTATATCAGAAAATCACATGCATGTATTTGAAACACTTTGATTTGTGGTTTCCTTACCATTAGACTGAGAAACATCCCACCACAAAGTTCAGCAAATATGGGGTTTATAGATAAATAAATTTATATTTAAATTAAACTGATAAGGTATTATTCTAAAGTAATGACTATACAGTTGTAAGTAGAGCACCGTCTTCCTTTCATCAAAGTAATGGGGCACATTCTAAAACTTCCATTTCCCTGTGTTCAAAGAAAGACCTAGATCACATAAACGTTCAAAATTTCTATAAGAAAAACCTGACTCTCACAGTTTTTTTTTAAATTCCTTAGCCAATTTTAAAGGTATTTTTTAAATTTCATCCACAAAATAAGCATTCAATTTGTAATATTGATTGAATCAAGCTGTCACTTAATGAAAACTTTTTAGACTAATAATATAGCATGTGTTTGGAAGCACTGATAAAGTAGGTAAATTATATGCCACTAACTGCTTTCTAATAGTAATAATTATAGTAATAGTCAATATTTACTTAGCACTTGCTCGGTGCAAAGTAGTGGGAGAAAACTCTCCCTGGATCTCTCAAGTTTCTGTACATCCTATAAGTTAGGCACTGATTGCTCTTTGTTCTGGACACTTTTTCAGGATAATTGTATAGTGAACAGCCCTGGAAAATATCTTCCTCAGTGCCAAGAGCAGGCACGCTTATAGCTCATTATAAAAGATTCAAGTTTCCCAAATTCAGGGTTCCCTCCTGTAATTCAACCTATCACTAGTGTCATCTGATTCTATTGTCATTGCTCTGTGGAAATTAAGACTCAGAGAACTGGCATCAAAAATGCTGATATTCTGGCTACTATTATTGCTGTGGGTATGTCTCTGACCCAGGAGTCTTGAGTCTTCTACCAGCATCACTTAATTGTGGTAGGCTAACTTGTGGCACAGTGGTTAAGAGCTCTGCTGCTAACCAAAAAGTTAGCAGTTCGAATCCACCAGCTGCTTTTTGAAACCCTCTAGGGCAGTTCTACTCTGTTGTTTAGGGTCACTATGAGTTGGAATTGACACAACGGCAATGGGTTTGGTTTTTTTTTTTAAAGAAGGGTAAAATTTCAGAACCTTCACAGTTTTTGACACTTTGAAAAATCTCTCTTTTAACTTTCTTAAACAAAACAAAACAAGACTCACTTCCATTGAGTTAATTCTAACTAATAGTGACCCTATAGGACAGAGTAGGACTGCCCCATAGGGTTTCCAAGGCTGTAAATCTTTATGAAAACAGACTGCCTTTCTTCTGAGGAGTGGCTGGTAGATTGGAACTGCTAACCTTTCAATTAGCAGCTAATCGCTTAACCACTGCACCACCAGGGCTCCTTAACTCTCTAAATACCCACCAATTTCGGGGTTGCATTAACCTTATTTTTCTATAAGTCAAATTTGCTTCTATTTTAAGTCTCCCACCCCAATTCTTACATAACAAAGAAAGATTTGTGTATTACAGATTTTCTCAATTTCTTCCTGTTTAAACTCATTCATTTAGGGATACTCCCCTCCCTCCTGCCTTTTTATTGCTCCAACGTGACACTTACACTCTTGGATATTTAATATAGCATTATGGCATGGGAGTGCTGGCAGTGGGAATGAAGAGCCATAGCTATGAATCTGGTCCTCAATTGTTGTTTGCATCTGTCCTTGTTGATGTCCCTGAGTGCCCACATCTCTACCTAATCTCACTCTGTGGTTCATGGCATATTACTTTATGGCATCCCCTTTTCGGTTTCCCAAAGTACCTTCAGATCTTTCGGCACAAACTCTCTCACTCTTGACTTTTGCTCCGTTTCCCTAAACACAGAAAACTTTGACTGCTCTCCTAAATCGTTTTGTGCAACAGGTCACTCTCAGGGATCTGCCTCAGCCTCTCTCTACACCGGCGTGTCATGCTATGTCTTAGTCACTAATCTAATTTTCTGACTATGGTGGCATAGAGAATTTCTGAGAAAGAGTTGCCTTCCCGTTCTGGTGTTTCAGATGGGAAACAGAGTGCAAATCAATTCCTTGGTTCTAAGATTTTTCAAACTTAGATGGTGGCTATGTTACCCCCTCCTTTTTCACCCACCTGTGAGGTTAATCCTTTGTTGGGTGGGGTGTTCATGGGTCTTTCTTTGACAGTTCAGTTGGATACAACTCTCTTGTTTTCTTTTGAACACTCACTTTGCTTTTCAAGTCATGGAAGTTTTGCCAAATCTAGGTTGAAAAACAAATAAACAAACTAAAACCAAACAAAACAAACCCTTGATTCTTATAACATCATAAACTGTTTCTAAGTCCATTATTTATGGCATAAATGTGTCTTTTGGTAAACTTTGAGCAAGACTTTTTAGACTCTAAATCCTTTCCCTGTGACTCCTTTCTCTGAGTTCTAGCTCTTCCCACTATGTTGTAGAGAAAGATTCACCAGGCAAAGGGTATCACTAGATTTGAAAAGAATACATTGCTTGTTATCACTGAGTCATCCTGCTAACTTATGAATGTATTCATACCATTCAGTACCATAACTTGTACCTCTACCAGACTGAGTTTTCTGTAGAAGTCATGTACATTTTTATCATCTGACGCAATAGGTACTCAACAGTTTGATAAGGGAATAGTAAGTATTGATAGATAATTTGTATTGTCTGATTAATCCATTAAAATGAATTCACAGGATTATGGTTTGCAAGTCTTAAAAATGCGATCAAGAACAGAGTTATGGGAAGCAATAGTAATTCAGTTCCATAAGACTATTGAAATCTCAAGTGTTTAATATGCTTATTGACAGTCCATTCGATAATCAAAGTTGATTTTAGTTTTAGAAAATATTATTCACTATTTATGATTTGCATACTTTCCAAGTGTGTACAGTTATTTGAGGTGTTCTGTATAGGAGACTTGAAGACATAAACTTTGAAAGCATAGAAATCAAATATTTGAATGCAGTAGATTTTAAACTAAATCTTTCATACTCAGGTAATTTATACTCTAATTCAACAATGAACAATGAACATTTATTTTTCAAAGTCTTCAAACAAATATGCCAGGAAAAAAATTTTGTATGTTTTCTCATGTGTTTTATATAACAAAACACACCTAGAAATAGACCTAAGAACATTTTTCTACCCAAAGTTTGTGAGGTAAAAAGTAGTCTGCTCAGATTGGACCAAACTCCTTTTTCTTTCATTTGATCCTAAACTGCATCGGCAGAAATGGTTTTTGTATGCTTTGATTTTTTCTGAGTATTGGAGAGAGAAGCTACTATATTACAAATTGCCACTATTGTTCAAAGCCATCAGACCAAGCATATAGAAGCCTTGATAAGAGCACTTGAAAGATTCTTTTATAGTGATAAGTACAGTGGAGGAGGATGTAGTCCTTGGAAATGAATATAATGTGTTACAATGGAGTGTTGTAGGCTATTTGAAACTCTCTGTGATAGTTACAGCATTGGACTTAACTCTTAAATTTCTTTCAGAGTTCATCTGTCTTTGTCATGTTCCACATATGTATTGATTAGGTTGGAGGATGATGCCATTACACTATTGATTATATTTTCAAAAGAAAAGAAACAGAAGAAAAACACAAGGAACAAAAAATGGTAATAAATGATACATATTATGGTTTTTAAAATTGTGAGAGGATAAACTTCTCGCCAATATGTTTCCCATCTTAAAATGGATATTTATTAGTCTTTACTATTCTGGAAAGAGGCAATAGGTTAAAACTGTGAAAAATAAATAAATTTCTGTTCATTACAGTCACCCACTTGTGTATCTGTTAGAGCAGCATTAGATAACTAAGACACAGGCTAACTTATTATCCTGTATAGTTATTTTGGTAAGAGTTCTTTTTAGCCCTCCTCCGCACAATCAAACTTATCTGAGACTGTAGAATCTTGGCACTCAAGAATGCTAGCCACTATTTACACCAGGGGTAATACTGACCAAAAATCAGCAAAAGAAAAGTTTATTAACATAAAGAAATTTTTATTTTATAGCTTTCATGTTGTTACCGATTTTTTAATAAATAAATATTTAGCTTTAAATGCACAAATAAGAAAAACTAAAATGATCTAAGTGTTCAACTTAAGGTACTAGAAAAAGAACAACACAGCAAGACCAAAGAAACAAAAAGTAAGAACATAAAAATAAAGGCAGAACTCAGTGGAATAGAATATAAAAATAACACCTAAAATATTTATATTGAAAAAGGGGACAAAACTATGATACAATAAGCATTTTAATAGTATTATGTCTAACTCTACACCAATAAATTCTAAACTTAGACCAAACAGATAATGTTCTGGAAGAGAAAAATAAAAATTGAATTTACCAATAAGCATTTAAGAAAATTGAAATAGTAGTAAGAGCCCCTCAGCACAAAATACAAAAGCAAAACAAATGAACAACGACAACCAAAAAACCCAACACACAAGAATTCACCCCCCACACTCATTCCAATATAATTTCACAATTTTCTCTACCAAATCTTCAAGAGTTGGTAAATTTTTTCAAAAAAAAAAAAAAAAAGAGAAAGCTGTCCAACTCATTTTTAAGACTAGAATCACCTAAATTTCTAAAGCAAACAATAGTCCATGTAAAGAAAATTATAGACCTACTTCACTTTAAGCGTAGATACAAAAATCTGAAGTTAAATAAAAAAAAAAGCCATAAAAATTAAAGGAGGTAAGACAAAATCGCTATTAAAGATGAAAATAATCTACATAGAAGATTCACCAGAACTAACAGATAAGTAGAACTCAGAAAAGAATGTGGCAAATTTGTTAGATTTAAGGTAAAATTACAAAAATGAAGACTGTTTTTCTAAACTAGAAACAGCCAAGCAAGAACATGTGATAGAAAATTAAATACATTTACAAAAGAATCAAAACTATAAAAAGCTTAAGAAATACCCTAATAAAATAATGCAGGAAAATCTTACAGAAGCAAAAATGCTATTAAGTGAAATAAAAAAATAAGTAAATGAAAAATTAAACTATATTAATAAAAACAAACAAACAAAAAAACCCACAGCCGAGTTGATTACAACTCATAGAGACCCTATGGGACAGAGTAGAACTGCCCCATAGAGTTTCCAAGGTGTGCTTGGTGGATTCAAACTGCTGACCAGCAACAGTAGCTCTTAACTATTAGGCCACCAGGTTTTCCAAACTCCATTAATAAAAAAATAATAGTTGATATAAATTAAAAACATAAAGCTGCATTTTCTCAAATTAGTCTACAAGTGCAATGCTATTGTAATCAACCTTGCAGTAGAATTTTGAGGAAATTGACTAATTCTAAAATTAATAAGGAAAAATATATGCTCGCAATTAATTAAGATTAAATGTTAAGACATGATACAGAGCTATAGCAATTTAAAAGCAGGCAAACAAACAAGAAACATAGTTCCACTTCAGGGGCAATTAGCCCACTGAGACAATTTCTAAATGTGACTATTATCCAAGATCATGGGGACACCACAAAATCAGAAGGGGAAAAAAATGGACTGCTTCATAGATAATGCCGGGTGAAGTGACTAATTGTGTGGAGGGAAAAAAAGTGTTATCTCTGCCTCACACCATATTCAAAAATCAGTTCCCTTGACCTTCAGATTAACTAAATGTGAAAGGTAAAGTTCTAAACAAAATAGAAGAAAATATGGAAGAATATATTTGTCGACTTGAGATGGAAAAGAATATTTTCAGTATGACCAGAAAAGCACAAGCCCAAAGAAAAAATAAATTTGACAGCATCAAATTTAATTATTTAATTTCCCTTTAACAAAGGATACACGAAAAAGAAATCTTTTATGGGTGTATAAAAAATATCTCAAATATATAAGCAACTTCCCAAATAAAAAAAGGGCAATTGTAAATTCACAGGAGGTAAAACTTCAATAGTTAGCAATGGTCCAATAGAGATGTTTAATGTCAATAATTATCAGAGGAATTGAAATTAATTCCCAAAGTGAGAGATAATTTTAAATTCACTGAAATGGCAAATTGAAAAATCATGTAATTGCAAACGTATCGTTTAATGCATTCTGTTATAGCTAACAGAAAACACATCTAGCATTGATATAAGTAACCAAAATATCTAAATAGCTTACTCAATGACAAATCTAGCGATAGGTGGCTCTAGGTTGGTGCAGCAGTTCAATAATACCTTTAAGGCCTCTTTTTTTCCTTTGGATTTCTCATTTGGTTGTCTTTTCATCAGGAGATGAATGCTGATATTCTAGGCATCAAATCATTATATGACAACATTCATAGCAGGAAGAAGAAGCTGGGTCTGTAAAAAGAGAGTCTCCTTGTATGTCTATTTCTTTCTATGGGAAAGTGAAATGTTTCCTAAAAGTCTCCCAGGAGAGTCTTTCTTGCCTCTCATTGATCACAAGCCTTTCAGATGGCTAGATGAGCTGAGCTCATCTTCATGCCAACAAAATTAGCAAGGAAAAAAGATAAAGGGAGGACTTTGGGGGCAGGCAGTTTATAATTTCTACTGCATTGACTGTAGTGAGGATGAGCTGAAATGCTATTTTCCTGCCACCGTATGTTAGCAGATGACATAGTGAAGAAATTATAAAAATTTCTGATCTAACCTAAAACAGCATATTATTTTAATGAAAAATGTAGTTTAGGTTGTCGTGCTATATTTGGGCATTCAATATAGACTTATTTATTTTTTATTAGTAAAATTATTCCATATTTGTTTGGGACCATTAAAGATCTCAGTCTTTCATGGTATTTTGCAGAGAGCATCCAGAGTGCCAACTGTCTTCCTCTGAACAAGTTGGAGGCCACTGACTGGACTCTGATACTTTTAAATTACCTTTTACCTCTAATACTCTACCCTTTGACTACTATTCTATCAAAACAGCAGCTACATATTCATGGGGGCTTTGACAAGTTTGACAAAGTCATGAGTGCTTATTTTGGGGGTAGAGGTATCGTAACACTAAATTATTAGTATAGGATCTCATCTATAACCTTAGACAAAATTTTAATTGTTAGGAATTTCTTTGTGCAAGTTATTACAAGCCTTTCTAACCTTTTCTAAAAAAGTAAACTTTGCAGAACCTAATTTTACGTAACTTATAAAATTTATGTTGTTATTGTTAGCTGCCGTTCAGTTGACTCCAACTCATGGTGACCCAATGTACAATATGAAGAAATGTTGTCTTGTCCTATACCATCTCCATGATTATTGGCATGTATGAGTCCATTGTTGTGGTTGTTGTATAGTGCCTTCCAACCTAGGTTGCTCATATTCCAGCGCTATATAGGACAATATGCTACTGTGATCCTTAGGGTTTTCACTGGCTAATTTTCAGAAGTAGATCCCTAGGCCTTTCTTCCTAGTGCATAAGCTCGATTGAAATCTGTCCTCCGTGGGGGACTCTGTTGGTATTTGAAATACAGTGGCATAGTTTCCAGTATCACAGCAACACGCAAGCGACCACAGTATGAAAAACTGACAGACGGGTGATGAATAATTTATATAGCTTACCTTAAGCAATATAACCAGTCCAACTAGTAAAGCCATAGATCTCAAATAACGTTTTCTTGAAACGCCTGTAAAAATGGCTTATCTTACACTCTGACACAATAGTACGAAGATTTCAACACTGAGATCTTTTTTCTCTTCTCATCAGGAGCATTACGTTGAAAATTTTGACAATTATTAGATTCTGAAATCCAGTGTGGAACTCATAAGCTCGCTTTATCAATAGAGGAACACTTTCTTCAAAGGAGTTTGAGATTTGAAAATATTGAGATGGTCCTAAAGTATTTTTTGTATCACAGTTGACTCTGGTTCCCTTCGAGCTATAAGTGATTTCTCGTTTACCAAAGATAAGGTTTATCTCTAGTTCAAGTGACTCTCTTAAACAACAAGGAAATAGCAAGGAGTCACTATGTAAAAAGGCCTCTAAGATATTTCTTTATTTAAAATTACAATCTCCTCTTGCTTATCAAGAAAAGAAAGAATGTTTGTCTGTAGTAATTATCCTGCTTTGCCTGCATAATTACTGAATAGTAACTCTACTTTGGGTCCCTGGGTGGCACAAAGAGTTAAGTGTTTGGCTATTAGTCAAAAGTTTGTCAGTTCAAACCCACTGAGAGGTGCCTCAGAAGGTGGACTGGTAACCTGTTACCCAAAGGTCACGGCCTTGGAAACCCTATGGAACAAATTTCTACTCTGAACACGTGGGGTCACCATGAATCAGAAGCAACTCAATGGTAACTAAGAACAATAACAACTTTACTTCTGTAAGGTTATAGACATTGAAAACCCTAGGAAGCACAATCCTACTCTGACACATGGGGTCACCATGAGACAGAATCAACTCCATGGCAACTGTGCTTCTTTTTTTAACTCCCTGCTCCATTTCTTGAACTGCATGATCAGGACCAAAAGTCTCCAGTGTTACATGAACCAACCAGAAGCTCATAAGAGGTTTGTAAGCTTGTGGCCCGGGCGTGCTTCACTTCTGTTTGACTGGTAGACGGAGTCTGCTCTCCTCTCTGACTTCCAGAGCACGCTGTCCTGTGGAACTGAAGGCAGAAGAGTTCTCTATAAACCATAACTGAATTGAGATGAATTTTTGCTGGAGCCTCAGCTTTGTTTTCTGATTAATTTTCCATCTCACAAAGGTAGCTATCTTAATATGACAAGTGATAAAATCTCTCCTGCAAAACTCAATATTAAATTCTTCCCTCTTCACCATCTCAGGAGAATTGAGTTAGAAATAACTTGTTTACCTAATCTGAAGTTACTGTACTAGAGAGAAAACCCCTCTTCTCTCTGATAACACCCTGACAATGTGTTATATGAGAAATCACACGCCCACCTGGATGCTTCTAGACAGCAACAAGTTGAATAAAGAAGTTCTCCATTTGTTGATGTTGGCAAATTAGTTTAATGTGTTTCCTCTGCTAGAGTTATGAGGAAGATTAGTGCTTCTAACAAAAAAAAGGCCACAAAAGGTGATCATTCACTTTAAAATATTTTTTGACAAACTTCAAATACCCACAATATATAAATGTAACTCTTATACTGGGTACAGATCACTTCGTAAGTGACTGAACTTCACTTCTTTTAATTATGAAAACGTGCTTCTTGGAGAGGTGGGAATGACCTTTTCCCAACACTTCTAATTTATCCTCTGCCTCGAGGAAAGGAAAATACTTTAGATAAACCATCTGGAAAACTTTTAATTTGTTCTAAGAAAAAATAAACATTCTGCTCAGCAGAAATAACCCAACTGGCCAGAGTCTTCTTTCCATTTGGATTATTTCTTATCTAACCTTTATTATTGTTGTAAATTGAATGCTTACATCTGAACTTAGCACCACATAAAATATAGAGGAGAGCATCCACTCTGCCCTCTGTAAAATGTTTCAGAGTTAGGGTAAAAATATATAGCTGTGTGTGTGCATGTGTGTGTGTTTGTGTGCGGTATGTGGCCAAAACAAAATAAAGACTAATGAGAAATACATGAATTATCTCTTTATTTATTCTTTTGTATCACAGATTTTAATATAAAGCTCACCTTGTTTAAATATGCATTAGCATGAGACAAATTTGGGTGGAGAAACTCCTTGTTGTTAAATGCAACTTAAAAACTTAAACACATCTACAAACGTCAAATTTCCTGGCACAATCAATTGTTAACACTTATTGTATGCTTTCTTTGTTCCTGGCTCTGTGATAAATGCCTTACATGTACTGATGGAGCATGTATAGTTAAACAGAGGCTTACAAAAATAGAGACCAAAACCAACTTGCCGAAGATTAGGGTGCTGGAAGTTTCCAGATCTAGGATTTAAGCTTTGGTTCTAAGAACCTGCATTTAACCCATACACCATTCTACCTGAGGTTTTATTATCCAAAGAGCAGATTAATTTTAGGAAGAGAAAGATACACTGAGTTAGCCAATACAGTCTTATATATGTTTTGTTTGGAAATGCCTTTTCTTCAGACTTTAGCTATGATATATGATAAATGAATGTAACATAAGTGTGTGTAAAAGAGTGTGAATATGTATTAGATGGGTGGTTTATCATCTTTTAAGGAAACTCCAAAAACCAAATCCAATGCCATCAAATTTGTGTTCAAACCACTGACATTTTGGTTAGCAGCCAGGCTCTTAACCATTGCACCACCAGGGCTCCTTATTTTCTAAGAAGTAGAAGTAAAGTAAAACAAAATGTGATAGCAAATGGGCAGGACTTCAGGAGCCCAGAAGCCAGTATAAGAACAGTAAGCTGGTTTAAAAGGAGGTTGTTATCCTGACAGCCTTGTGGTCAGTGTCTTGTCCCAATGGCTAATCTGCTGAAGTTGAATGGACAGAACTGGGTGGAGACAGCTGTCATTTGAGAACTCTCAAATGCATCCTCTCCTTTCCATCTCCATTGTCATAGCTTTTTCCAATTTTCTATCATTTCTTTCCAAGATTAGGTTAAAAGTCTCTTACTGGGCCCCCTTCCTTTGGTTTTCTACATATCCATTCCCTAATTCACCAATCCATTCTCCACACTGCTGCTAGAATGTGTTCTATAAAATTCAAATCTACTTCTCTCGTTTTCCTATGTAAAATTCTCCAATTGCTTCCCATTGCCTCCAGGATAAAACCCAAACTCCATAGCCTTGTCATACAAAGTTTTTCATGTGTGGTGGCTATAAATATCCAAGTTACAAACTCTGATGTGCAGAAATGTAAATTTCTTTATTTCAGTAACTCATTTCGATTTTCTGAACTCAGTGTGAATAATGACAGACAACTGAATCTAGATATTTTCCGTGGTTTCTCTGTCCAATTCAGCCATTTTTCAGTCAATTCAGACTTGAAATTCAATCATAATTTATCTATTATCTATCTACCCACCTACCTCCATATCTATCAGAATTTTAAATGAAGATGACTTGTGACTGAACTGAGGGGGAGCTTGGATTCTCTAAACAACTTATTTATAATTTGACATCTATTCTCATCTATACGTTGCAAAGGAGCCCTGGTGGCACAGTGGTCAAGAGCTCAGCTGCTAACCAAAATGTTGCCAGTTCAAATCCACCAGCTGCTCCTTGAAAATCCTATGGGGCCATTCTACCCTGTCCTATATGGCCACTATGAGCCGGAATCAACTCGGTGGCAATGCATTTGGTTTTTGGTTTGGTATACATTGCAGATAGACCTTTTGCATCTATGTATTGAGAGCTATATTCCTGCCAATATTCATATGAATATTTGTGGTCATAATCAGAAGATTAAAAAATAATTAAGGTATGGAAAATTATTGATTAAGATGTGGTCATGCTACAATTTGTATGAGAAGATAGTATACGAGATGAATGACAGGGAGGAGGGACTTCTTAAAGAGATGTCAGTAGGAAGGTGTGGCATGGATTGCTGACTGTCCAGCCAGCTCTCTTCCCTTCTTCCTGGGCCCATGATTGACCAGCATTCCTTGAGGCTCAGTGTGGCCAGTGGGATGTAGAGAAAAGTGAATACGCAACTTCTGGGTCACTTGCCTAAAAGAAAATCCCTTTCCCTGACTCCCTCTATTTTGTTTTCCCTGGTTTGAAACATAATGAAGATGCCCACATCCAGCTGTAACTATGCAGATGAGGACAGGGCCCCAGAGCTGGTAGAAACACAGATGAAAGAAACTCTGGTTCCTGAATGATATTATGGCCTGGAATTCCTATAGACTTTTAAGTAAGAGAAAAATTATTTAAGGCCACTGTGCTTTTGGATCTCTCTGGTGGCCACTACCTGCACTATTCTAAAGGAGCTTAGGAAGAGTCCATGGTTGAGAGAAAAGACTCAGGGTAATGTGATTCTCTGTGGTAGATAATACCAAAAAACTTTGATCTCTCAGAAATAACATGAATACAGGAATACATAGATAAGATTTGTTCATGGAGGAGATTAAAGTTTTCAGAGGAAGGACTAAGAGCTGGAAGAGCCTAAAGGGAAATCTAGGAGAGCTGGTAAGTGACTTTCTACTCCAAAATAGGAAAAACAAATGTGACGCTCTACAACAGTACTTCTCAAATGTCAGAGTGCATCAGAATCACCTGGAGGTCTTGGTAAAGCAGTTTGCTGGGCCCCAGCCCCAGAGATTCTAATTCAGTCTGTGTAGATAAGGCCTAAAAATGTGCATTTCGAGCAAGATCTTAGGTGATGTCTACGCTGTTGGCTGTTCAGTGACCACACTTGGAGAACCACAGCTCAAGAGTCTACAGAGACCTGAGAAATGTTCCATCTTGGTCATTAGGTAGTTTTACAAAGAAGAGTCTAGACCTAGCACTCATCAAGGGAGTGGGCGGCCAGACTGAAAAGACCACCCCAGTCATGCACTGGATACCACACATGGGGATGAAAGGAGAATCTCGAGTCTGTAAAAGCCGTGTCTCTCACGAACCTGTGTCAAAGGAAATTGAAAGCTATTACTATACACCTCTTATCTATTAATTCTGCTCAGGATTTGACCTTAAGAATTCTTTGCATTATAATAAAATAATGTTGTTTTCACATAATTACTATTTAACTGAGTGTCTTAGTTATCCAGTGCTGTCGTAACAGAAATACAACAAATGGGGGGCTTTAACAAATTGAAATTTATTTTCCTACAGTTTAGGAGACCAGAAGTCTGAATTCAGGGTGCCAGCTCTGGGAGAAGGCTTTGGGGGAAGGTGCTTTTCTCTTCTGAGCTTCTACTCCTGCTCGATCTTCATGTGGCTTGGCATCTCTATTACTCCATCTCTGGTTATTTTCTTCCTTGGTTAATCTGCTCCTTTTATGTTTCAGAAGAAGTTGATTCAAGATGCGGCCTACACTATTAATGTCTCATCAACATGACAAAGAAAACTCATTCCCAAATGGGGTTATAACCACAGATTTAACCAAAAAACCAAACCCTTGCCATTGAGTCGGGTCCCACTCATAGGGTTTCCAAGGCTGTAATCTTTATGGAAGCAGACTGCCATGTCACATCTTTCTCCCCTGGAACAGCTGGCGGGTTGGGACAGACAACCTTTCAGTTAGCAACCGAGTGCTTAACCACTGCACTGCCACAGTTCCTAACCACAGGCATAGAAGTCAGGATTTACAACACATTTTTGGAGGACACAATTCAGTCCATAACACTAAGTAAGCATGTTGTTCTCAAGTAAAATCTGTACAGGATAAAAATGCTGTGTATCTTCGTCTTTGGGAGAGAAATGACTCTGTAAAATTAACTACAGAACAGAGAGCATGGAGAAATTGGAGCTGGGAGCTTTTTTGTGGAGTTATTTGACTGAACTTTATTCTGTCTTTATATCTACCCAATATAGATTATTTAGGGCCTGCCTATAACTAAAATTAGAAATGATTGCTTATGCAGATACTGAGCTGCCTACTTGTTTCATGGGCTGTTTCTGCCAACAACTTTGAAATTCATATCTCAGTATTCAGAAAGTAGGTTTTTTATTATGCATTCTTGATCTGATAATCACACTCTGTATCTTGGTCCCTAGAATCTGGCATGGCTGCTCTCTTGTACTATAATAGTAACATTTTTTGAAAATATTAGGATAATAACAAAACTTTCTTAATGGCTCCCCAGCATTCATCTTGTGGAATATCTGCCATACTCATTTATAAAATATGTTACAAATTCTATTAATTAATTAATTAAAAATTACTAGTACTATAATCCAATATAGAGGTTAAAAGCTGTAACACTGGGAAAATTTGATGCCATCAACTTAATCATTGTCTTCCTTTATATAACTTTTGTATAATATGTATGTAGATTCGGGCTTGGGAATTACTGAACTTTCAGTTTGCTTCCATAAGCACTTTCCTTTTGCAACCACAAAATCTCTTACTCTTTTTTTTTTTTTGACACTTCTGTGTCCATCTTTCCAAATAAAGCGTTGGAATCCATAATGTGAGGATCACGTGTGTTGCATTCATTATTATTTCCCAAGTGCCAGGGATATCATTGCTGGCATCAGACGGACCCTGGCTGAAAGCAGAAAATACCAGAGAGATGTTTACCTGTACTTTATTGACTATGCAAAGGCATTTGACTGTGTGGGTCATAATAAATTATGGATAACATTGTGAAGAATCAGAATTCCAGAACACTTAATTGTGCGCTGAGGAAACTTTACATAGGTCAAGAGGCAGTTATTGGAGCAGAACAAGGGGATATTGTGTAGTTTAAAGTCAGGAAAGATGTGCATCAGGGTTGTATCCTTTCACTATACCTATTCAGTCTGTATGCTGAGCAAATAATATGAGAAGCTGGATTGTATGAAGAACGGGGCATCAGGATTGGAGGAAGGCTCATCAACAACCTGCATTACGCAGATGACACCACCTTGCTTGCTGAAAGTGAAGGGGACTTGAAGCACTTACTGATGAAGATCAAAGACCACAGCCTTCAGTATGGATTGCACCTCAACATAAAGAAAACAAAAATCCTCACAACTGGACCAATGAGGAACATCATGATAAAGGAGAAAAGATTTAAGTTTTCAAAGATTTCATTTTACTTGGATCCACAATCAGCTTCCATGGAAGCAACAGTCAAGAAATCAAGAGACACATTGCGTTGGGAAAATCTGCTGCAAGAGACGTCTTTAAAATATTGAAAAGATGTCACCGTGAAGACTAAGGTGTGCCTGACCCAACCCATGGTATTTTCTCAATTATATCATATGCGTGAGAAAGCTGGACATTGAATAAGGAAGACTGAAGAAGAATTGACGTCTTTGAACTCTGTCGTTGGTGAAGAATATTGAATATACCATGGACTGCTAAAAAGAACGAACAGATCTGTCTTGGAAGAAGCACAACCAGAATGCTCCTTAGAAGCAAGGATGGTGAGACTACATCTTACATACTTTGGACATGTTATTAGCAGGGATCAGTCCCTGGAGAAGGACATCATGCTTAGTAAAGTACAGGGTCAGCAAAAAAGAGGAAGACCCTCAATGAGATGAGGCTCAAGCAGAACACGTTGTGAGGATGGCGCAGGACCGGGCAGTGTTTCATTCAGTAGTACAAAGTTCGCTATGAGTCAGAGCGGCCTCGATGGCACCTAACGACAACTGTCTTACACAAATGTCTGGATCACAGGAGGTCAAACATTTGCTGAATGAATGAGTGAATGGATGGATGAAGGAATGATAGATGAATGAGTGCTCTATGAATTGACTAATCTTGTATTATTTAATTAGGCTAATTTATGTGTTTGTGTGTGTTTAATCTTAAATAGCACTATTTTCTACTACAAACTTTTCAGCGTTCGAATTGAAATCAGTTCTTTTCTTTCCCTGTTAACACATATATGAATAATGGTAGTTTTTTAATGGTTTGCACTTCCCCTGCCCAATTGTCATTGCTAAGTAGTTGTTTTTCTTTCCATCCAGTCAGTTATAAAGTTTACATAACCGTTAGCTCCTTTAGTCACGTTAGGTTGGGATACTTCTTTTATTTGAAGTATTTTGCCCCTCTTGTTGGTTTTCGTCCTTGGATGGAACTATTTGGAATATGTCCTTTTGCCTTTTAGTTTTGGTTAAGAATGTGTCTACACTTTTGTACTTATTTTTTCTCATACATGTATATTTATAATAATGTTTCAGAAGCTTCTGTTCTTTTTGAAAAACCATTTGATCATAAGGGAATTGGAATGTTAGATTTCAAAAACTGAACACCTCACCCCAAGGAATGAAAAGCTTTGAAATGCAGGTATCCAGTGTCCTTGTATTTAGACCAGATTTCAGAGACTGGGCTGACTTGAAAGCCGAAACATCAAAAGTATACAATTTAGCTGAGTTTCCTCAAACTAATCTTCAAAACACCTAAAATGCAAGCATTGCTCATCTGCCTCTTCTCAGTTCAAATCTCATTCAATTTCTGAAACATAAGAATAAAGGTTCCATGGGAAATTATTAGTTAATTGAACCATATGTATTGTAAGAACAAAGGAACAAATACTAACAAAAATTATAAATAAGGATAATTTTAACATTATTTTTTTAAGTGATATATTCAATATATTTTTCTTTGAACTATCACATAATCAATCCATTTAACTATTTTTGTGTGCCCAACAGATACCAGACACTACCATTTGATAGTGTTTAAATAGTTATTAAGGAGTCCCTGGGTGCTGAAAAGGAGCCCTGGTGGTGAAATGGTTAAGCATTGGCTGCTAACCAAAAGGTCAGTGGTTTGAATTCACCAGCGCAGTTGCTTCACAGGAGAAAGATTAACATTGCAGCCTTGGAAACCCCATGGAACAGCTCTACTCTTTCCTATAGGCTTGCTATGCGTTGGAATTGACTCAACGGCAATGGGTTTGGGTTTGGGTTTGGGCGATGCAAACTGTTAAGTGCTTGACTACTAGCTGAAAGGTTAGCGATTTGAATCCATCCAGGGGCACCTTGGAACACAGGCCTGGTGACCTGCTTCTAAAAGGTCACAGCCTTGAAAATCCTGTGGTGCAGTTCTACTTTGCACAGACGGGGTTGCCACGAGTCAGAAGGGACTCCACAGTAACTAACACCAAACAACGTAATAACGATTTACCCATCTAAAAACAAACCAACAAAACCAGCCTGCTGCTATCGAGTCAATTCTGACTCATGCTGACCCTACAGGACTGAGGAGACTGCCCCATAGGGTGTCCAAGAAGCTGATGGTGGGTTTGAACTGCCAACCTTTGGTTGGTAGTGAAACACTTAACCACTGTGCCACCAGGGCTCTGTCTACGATTCGTTATTATTTTACTTGTCAGCAGGATGTTTTATAATTTTTTTCATGAAATCTAACATACTAAGTTTTTAAACCTTAGGTGTCTTTTGTTTTCATTATAGAAGTTTTCCAGTGTTAACGTGTTAGTACAACCAAAGCAGTTGCCATTCAGTTGATTCCGATTCATGGTAACGCCGTGGTTTTTCAGTAGAACTGCACTCCACAGGGTTCTCAATTGCTGTGATCTTTCAGAAGTCGTTCATCAGCCCATTCTTCTGAGGGACCTCTGGTTGGATAGTGCATGCTTTTATTTTTAAAACATATTTTTGTTATGTAAGTGATAAACACTAATTGTAAAAACGTACCTGTGACAATATTAATACATTTCTCTAACAAAAATATATTCATATCAATCAAATCCTATTTTTCTCTATTTTCCACTCAGAATGGCCACTTGCTTTTTTCTTTTTATTGTGGTAAAATACTGCAAAAATTTCCAGTCTATCCATTTTTGAGTATATAATTTAGTGACATTAACTCCATTCTCAATGTTTGCAACTACCACCACCATACACCTCCAAAACTTTGCTGTTACTATGAAATAGAAACTCAGCATTCATTAAACAATAATTGTCATTCCTCCCTCCTTGCAGCCCTTGATAATCACTGATCTATCTACTTTGCCATCTATGTATTTTCCTATTCTAGATACTTCACATAAGTTAGATCATGCAATATTTGTCCTTTTGTGTCTGAGTTATTTCACTTAATGCAACGTTTTCAAGGTTCATTTATGTCATAACGTGTATCAGAACTTCATTTCTCTTTTTGGCTGAATAGTATTCTCTTACATGTATATTAATTACCGATAAGGAAGGACTTACTTCTTCAATTTTGCTGTTTGTTTTCTGGGTGTCTTGCATCTCATCCCTCTTTTTCTCTCACACTGCCTTTTTTTGTTTTCAGATGATTTTTTTTGTAGTGAACCATTTTCTCTTCTCATTTCCCTTTATGTACTTTAAAAATATATTTTCCTTATGGTTGCCATGGAGATTACACTTACTATTCTAAATTTATAAGCATCTACTTTTACTTTGAATTTATACCAATTTAACTTTTATACCATCCAAGAATTCTGTTCCTATTAGCGCTGTGCCCCCACCCTTTGTTATTGTTACAAATTACATCTTTATACATTGTTTGCTTAATAACATAAATTTATAATTATTTACCATTTTACTTACCTCATATGCATGCAAAAGCTGACAATAAAAAGGAAGACAGAAGAACTGACGCATTTGAACTGTGATGTTGGCAAAGAGTAATGACTGCCAGAAGATTAAATCAGTCTTAGAAGGAATACAATCAGAATATTTCTTAGAAGTGAAGAAAGTGAGACTTCACCTCACCTTGAAAATGTCATCAGAAAAACAAATTGTTGGAAAAGGGTATCATGTTTGGTAAAGTAGAGGGTCAACGAAAATAAGGAAAGCTCTCAAGAAGAGGGATTTACATGGTAGCCACAAAAAATGGACTCAATCACAAAATCAGGAAGATGTCATAGGACTGGGGAACATTTTTTTTTGTTTTGCATAAGGTTGTCATGAATTGGAGCAATATTGATGGCAACTAACCAAAACAATATGACATGACATAATAAGTAGAGTCCCAAACCAGAAATACAGTAAAATTGATCTTTATATTTACTCATAAAATTACCTTTACTGAAGATCTTTATTTCTTCATACAGCTTTATTATGTTACTCTCTAGTGTCCTTTAATTTCAACTTGAAGGACTCCCTTTAGCATTTCTTGTAGGGTGGGTATTGTGGTGATGAACTCCCTCTCCTCTTGTTTATCTGGGAATATCTTAACTTTGCTCTCATTTGTGAAGGGCAGTTTTGCTGGATATATAATTCTTAGAGGACAGTTTTTTTTTTTTTTTCTTTCAGCACTTTAAATATGTCATCCTACTGCCTTCTGGCCTACACAGTGTCTGAGGAGAAATCAGCACTTAATCTTACCAAGGATCTCTTGTAAGTGACTGCTCACATCTCCCTTGCTGCTTTCAAGGTTTTGTCTTTATCTTTGTTTTTTGATGGTTTGATCCTAATGTGTCTTTTCACAATTTGATTATAATGCATCTCTTTGGGTTCGTCCTACTTGGAGTTCATTGAGCTTTTTGGATGTGTAGATTCATGTCTTTTATCAAATTAGGGAGGTCTTCATGACTTCAAATATTCTCTCTGTTCCTTTCTCTTTTCTCTTTCTGGGACTTCCATACTGCATATGTTGGCTCACTCCATGGTATCCCACAGGTCCCTTAGAATTTATTCATTTTTCTTTCTGTTCCTCAGACTGGATCATTGCAATTACTTTATCTTCATGTCCACTGACTCTTCTTCTGCCATTTCAAATCTTCTGTTGTGTTTCAGCTTGGATCCTTTTTTTGTAATTTCTACGTCTTTATTGATATTTCCATTTTGTTCTTAGATTGTTTTCCTGATTTCCTTTAGTTCTTAGTTCATGTTTTCCTTTAACTCTGAGCACATTTAAGACAATAGTTTTAAAGTCTTTTATCTAGGTCATACAGTGTCTTGGCTTTCTCAGGGATGGTTTTTGTCACTTTATTTTGTTTCTTTGAATGAGCCATCTTTTTCTGTTTCTCTGTGTGCCTTATTATTTTTTGTTGAAAATGGGTCATTTGAGTAATATAGTGTAGTAATTCTGAAAATCAGATTATCCCCCTTCCTCAGGGTTTACTGCTTCTTTTCTTTTTCTTTTATTGTTGAAAGCTATAGTAGTCTGTTGATTTAATTACTTTTTCAAATTATTTTGCAAAGGCTGGACTACTTGATGTGTTCACTGAAGTCTCAATAAAATGAACAAACAAAAACTCTTGCAGTCTTTGCAGATTGGCTTTGTGCTCGGGTACACCTACAACACTTCTCTAGGCTTACAGTTGGTGTATAGATCAGCCTGAGGTGAAAGTTTAGGATATTCTCAGGTCTTTTTCCAGAATACATGAGTGCTTCTGAATGCATCAGCTTCTCAAAGAAACTCCCCTTCTGGTTCCTTGATCTTAGCCCAAAGCTAATCACTCCTTAATCACTCCTTCTTGCCCCAGGAAGCTACAGGCATTTCAACCCCCTCTACAGTACTATGGGCTAAGTTCACTGCTTCTCCTCCCTGTGCTACCTCCAAGAGAGAGAAAACAGAGACAGAAGCTTGCTTTAGCCCTTTTGGTAGACACTTAACAATTCAAAGAGACAAACACAATAATTTTTGCATAAGGTGTAGCATGCTGTCTTTGGGACCCAGGATCAGGGTCCCCAGCTAGAAAGGCAGGCTCCACTTTAAGCTGTTCAGCCAGGGTTGGGGAGGGACATAGTCCAATAATAAGAAGCTGCACACAAATGCCAGAAGATAAACTAGATAACTGGGAGCTCCTAAAAATTAAACATTTATGCTTATCAAAAAACTTCACCAAAAGAGAACCTACTGACTGGGAAAAAATTTTTGGCTGTGACATATCTGACAAGTGTCTAATCTCTAAAATCTATAGACTACTTCAACACCTCAATTAAAAAAAGATGAATAATCCAATTAAAAAATGGGCAAAGGATATAAACAGACACTTCACCAAAGAAGGCATTCGGGCAGCTAACAGACACAAGAGGAAATGTTCAGAATCATTAGCCATTAGAGAAATGCAAATCAAAACTAGAGTGGGTTATCATCTCACTCCAACATTACTTGCACACACACACAGCACACACACACACAAAAAAAAATAACATGTGGGAAAGGTTGAAGGGAGACTGGAACTGTTATGCACTACTGGTGGGAAAGTGAAATAGTAAAACCACTATGAAAAATGATATGGCACCTCCTTAAAAAGCTAGAAATAGAAATACCGTGTGATACAGCCACTCCACTCCTAGGAATATAACCTAGATAATTAAGAGCCATCACACGAGTAGACATGTCCACACCTATGTTCACTGCAGCATTATTCACAACTAAAAGATGGAAACAACCTGAGTGCCCAACAACAGATGAATGGATAAACAAACTATGGCATATACACAAAATGGAATACTTTGCAATGATAAAGAACAATGATGATTCCATGAGACATCTCACAAAATGAATGAACCTGGAGGGCATTATAGTGAGTGAAATAAGTCAATCACTAAAGGTCAAATAGTGTATGAGACCACTATTATAAAAACTCAAGAAAACTTTTATACACAGAAAAAAAAAACTTTTATGATAATTAAGGGGGGGACTGGGGGAGGAATCATTAACTAAACAAATAGACAAGTGTTAACTTTGTGAAGGGAAAGACAACATACAGTATAGGGGAATGCAGCACAGCTTGACCAAGGTAAAGTCATAGAAGCTTCCTAGACACATGCAAACATCTTGAGGGACCAAGTTACTGGCGCTGAGGGCTGGGGACCATGGTCTTGGGGGATATCTAGGCAAATTGGCATAACATAGTTCATAAAGAAAATATTCTATATCCTACTTTGGTGAGCAACTTTTGGGGTGTTAAAAGCTTGCAAGAGGTCATTTAAGATATATCTATTGGTCTCATCACATTCAAAGCAAAGGAGAATGAAGAAAACCAAAGACACAAGGAAAATATTAGTTCAAAGGACTAAAGGCTCACATAACCACAGCCTCTACCAGTCTAAGCCCAGAAGAACTAGATGGTGCTCAGCTACCACACCAACTGCTCTGACAAGGATCATAATAAAAGATTCTGGAGAAAGCAGGAGATATATATAGAACAAAATTTAAATTCACAAAAAAAGACCAGACTTACTGGTCTGTCAGAGACTGGAGGAACCCTCAAGACTATGGCCCCTGGACACTCTGCTAATTCAAAACTGAATCCACTCCTGAAGTCCACCTTTCAGCTAAAGATTAGCTAGGCCTATAAAACGAACAGTAACACAGGTGAGAAATGTGCTTCTAAGTTCAATCAAGTATATGAGATCAAATCAGCAACACCTTCCCAAAAGCAAAGACAAGCAGGCAGGAAGAGACAGGAAAACTGAATGAAAGGACACAGAGAACCCAGGGTGGAAAGAGACAGGGAAAGAGAGCTGGCATATTGAGGGGATTTCAATCAATGCCACAAAATAATTTGTGTATAAATTTTTGAATGAGAAAATAATTTGCACTGTAAACTTTCATCTAAAACACACAAAAAATTTTTTTTAATTGTGATAAAAAAAGGAACAAAGCTTTCCTATCATTTTCTTGAGCTTTCCTTTTTCTTGATTCAGTGTTCACTTTGTTGCTATGAACCTCTGACTGTTAACTAGAGTTCTGAAAATGGTAGCTCTGACAGTTTCTACTTGCTTTTTGATGTTTCTTTGGAGAAAGGGAGCATGGAGAATGGAGCTTCTTACTCTACCATCTTGGTGACATTTTTCTCACTTTTTTTAAAAAATAGCTTTTAACATCTTGCCTCTGGATGTTTCTTTATCCTTTTGGTGACCCATGAACATACGATATTCCAACCACTTTTTATGCCTCTGGAGTTCTTTGGGAGTATTCTTTTCCCACTGAAAGTATTTGCTGCCCTTCAGTGGAGACTTGCATCATGACAAAAGGTTTAAGAAATGTTAGTTGAAGCAAAATACTCAGAGTATGAGGCCTGCAAGTAAGGTACTGCAACCAGGAAGTGTTATTGGGTAAAAAATTTTGTCTCTCTTCCTTTTGCATCCTTAGATAAGCCTTGTAAGCACATTTATGGTTTCCTGTGTGATAGTTAAGGAGCTCTGGTGGGTTTGTTGTTTTTTTTTTTTGTGTCATATTTGGAAAATCAAAGGTTCCCCACATAACCTAATGGAAGGCACTGTACCATATTTTCAGAAACCAGTTCATTGGAACAGTGAGTGGTCCCTCAATCAGCAGGCTTGAGAATATAAAAAGTTCAGTGGTAAGCAAGTAGCTGCAGATAATATTTCTCAAAATCCATATTACCAACCAAAAATTTAAACACAACCCATGACTCAGCATACTTCTGTTAATAAAGACCTATGGTATCAAAAACAAAACAAAACAAAAAAAAAAAACAAAGCAAAAAACAATAGGATCACTAAAAGGCTATTCTTTTCTGGATACTGGAAATGCCTCTTTTCTTGCCTGAAGTTTAATCATGCCTGGGAGTGAAATTGAAGTCCCTGTTTATATAGGAAGTATCTTTAACCAACCACTCTCTTTTGATTCTCAATTGAATACATTATTTATAACGTACTTTGTATATATTCTATAAAAAAACATTTTTTATGTATCTTTTTTAAGTAATATTAGTATTTTCTTCTAAAGTTATAACCATTCTCAGTGATTCCTGTAACTTGCTAGCAAAAGAGATGCAAAATGATTACAAAAACAGATTTTTATACAAAAATAAATGAAATTAAGCATTAAAATTACATAAATGAATTGTTTTAAGTGACTTAGAGGTAAGAAATCGTGTAAGTTGATATAGCTAAGTAATAGAGTATTTGGTGGGTAATTTTGGTATAAAAATATGGAGTTCAAGCAGAGCGAGAGCTTCACTGAGCTCAAGTGGCACATATTGTACCTTGAGATGCTGAAGTGACAGGAATTTGAAGGATGGGAATCATAGAAGAGAAAGCTTTGTGGGGAGTCATATATCTGTGTGGATGTTCAGCAGTTTGCTGCAAGTTTTACCCAAGAATCAGGCTACACATGAACAGCAGAAACTTCCTAGGCCTTCGCAGAGAGTAGCTTCTGCAGGAATGAGAGCTGAACAGACCTACCAAAGCTCACGGAATGCTGGGAGATATTGGAGTTCTGGCCTAACCAGAGTGGAGAAGCTTCACAGGATACTTAGGTGTTTGGCTGAGACCTCAGAATAAAAGCCACACTCTAAGAGTAAGAACCAAACTGAACTAGAACTACTCTAACAAAGAATAAGACCCAATGATTCAGGGACTAATGTTTCTTCCATCTTGCATTTCTGCCATCTTTAGCTCATGGTTCACAATGTCATCATGCTGGTATAGATCAAGCTGCTGAAATGAGAGAAACATGAGGATCACATACGGGGAATATTGAGTCACCAGGCATGGAAGAAGTCCACACTATTTTTGTTCATATATCATTATTCATAACTCAGGCATAAATCCATGCCTAACTCCACAGGAAAGTGGAAAATGTGATCTAGCTGTGATCCAAGAAGAAATGGAAGTGAACTTGGTATATAGTTAGTCAGTTTCTGAAACAACTACAGTGCACATTGAAGAGTGAAGGGCCTGTGGGTAGCTGAGGAGGAGAGAGAGACTGGAAGTCTCCCAGGGCTAGAGAAACAAGATCCACTCTAAATTGTTCGTTTGTTCTTTTATCTAGGAGCAGACACATCCTGCCGAAGAGTAGCTGCTCAGTCCTCCCCGTCCATCTTTAGAGAGAAAATTTCCAAAATTGTATAAATTCATGTCATGTGATCTTACTTTGGATACCATTGTGCTGACTTTAGAAAGTTTGTTAGCCACGAGACAGTGCATCAGCTGCTTTGGGTTAAGTTTGTCGTAAGTCGAGAATTATATAACCAAAACAGCTCCCTGTAAGATCTCAGTCCCTGTTTTAATCAAGAAGAAACTGAGTATCTGAAACTTTGCCTTTTCTCTGACTACACATGTGTGCCTAACGTCCACCTAAAAAAAAAGATAAATCATATACAGGTAATTTTGATACTTAATGATCAGTTATTTGTAGACATTTGAGAGTCTGAGTCTGTAAACTTATATGAATGATTCAAAAAAGAAAATATACATATCTGTCAGGTGAATGTAAAGAAAAGTGTTATAGAAGACATTCATGTGCAGAGGATTTTTTTAACATTTCAATGAAAATTAATGACAAAGAATTTCATGCATCTTTTCTCTCTGCTTTGCTTCTATTGGCATAGGAGCAAAATAGAGGATGGGAGTAAGAGCAAGAGTGAAAGAAGATCAAGGAGATGGGAATCAAAATGTCAGAGCAGGCAGTGTATGGGCATAAACAATCACTCCAGGTAAACTCAAGAAAATCCTCGTTTTGTCTTTGTTGATGGCAATGATGCCATTTGTGTGGGACACGGAAGTGCATTTAGATTAAGTGTTCTCTCCAGCCTGGTGTCTAAGCTCTTGAAGATCCTAAAAGAAGAGAACTGAATGATGCTGAGGAGCTTATCGTAAGCTTTGCAGAGATTATCCCCCAAATTCGCTGGCAGGCCTACAGAAGGTGACCTGCCTGTTATCTCAGAATGCTTCACACAGTGGAGATCATCAACACCATTATGGTCCTTACTGCCCGTAAATGCCTTTAGGCAGCTTTAGATAGTAGATATATGGTATGGGCCTGAAACAGAAAATTTCATCACCACAGTTTCACTGCTGGGCCTTCATTTAGAAACATTGCTCACATTTTTGGGTTTGATAGGAAAAGAGCAGCTGTTTTCTGATCATGTGGCCATCTGCTCTTTATTGCTTATATTAGTAACTTTTACAAGGGCTAATTGATATTTTGAAGTACCTATGGTGATTGATCAAGAAATATCCAACTATGTTTATCACAATGCCTGCCTTAAAAATGTCAGAGGTAGCAGCAGTTACTTAATATTATTTGACTCTGAAACTATTAGGAGTTCTACCTGGCCAATTTCTCTCAGTTTCAGAACCAGGAAGCAACATCAAAAATACTTTTTTTTTTTGGTTTTGTTATTTATTTTTAAGTTAACTATACTTAGATGGAAAACCCTGGGAGCAAAGTGGTTAAGAGCCACGGCTGCTAACCAAAAGGTCAGCAGTTCGAACCCACCAGGTGCTCCTTGGAAACCCTATGGGGCAGTTTTACTCTGTCCAATAGGGTCGCTACGAGTCAGAATTGACTCAATGGCAACCGGTTTGGTTTTTTTGGTTATACTTACAAGAAGGAGCCCTAGTGGTACAGTAGTTAAAGTGCTCTGTTACTAACTGAAAGGTTGGCAATGCGAACCCACCAGCTCCTCTGCAGGAGAAAGATGTGGTACTCTGCTTCCGTCAAGATTACAGCCTTGGAAACCCTATGTGGCAGTTCTACTTCATCTTATTTGGTCACTATGAGTTGGCATCGACTCAGTGGCGGTGGATTTGGGTATACGTAGATATATTCCTTTATGGATCACTTGAAGCTTCTCTGATCATTCCAGTCTACAACAATCCCCTTGTCACTTAAAGGGCAGTACAAAGTCCATTTAGCACTTACTTTTAAACCTTCTTATAGTTACCATTATATCCTTTGTGTGAGTTAATGATATACTTTGTGCAAGTTAATAATATACTTCTGGAAGGCTGGGACTATACTTTCTACTTCTAACTATCCACATTACCGTATGAAATATTGAGTAATAGTGGGTCCTTAGCGAATGCATCTTAAATGTTTAAGAACAGACAACTATAGTGTGGACCAATTCTAAATAATAAAATAATGTCAGAGATTCTGCTCCTGGTTTGATGTTGTAGATTGGTTAAAATTGCTGGTTTATACAACTAACCCTTATTGGAAGGTACAGTAACCTTGCCAGAATTACCATTATGTGGCTCAACTTCTCTATGTGCCTTCAGCTTTTTCTTCCCCAGTTCCTTCTTCACAGCATTTCTAGAGTGAGTAATACTTCTGTAATGTAAATCCATTCACATTACTATCCTGATTAAAATGTTCCAATAGTTCTTTATTTGCTTCAAGATAAAGTGCAAAGTTCTTGGCATGGCATTCAAAGTTCATTATGACCTGACCCTTGTAGATCTCCCTTCTCCTGCCATATTTTCTAGCCTCACCCAGCTAGGTACAGATCCCTACTTCTCTCGTGATCTCTCATGCCTCCTTGCCTCTGCACAGGCTCTTCTCTCTATCAAGAACACACTTCTTTTTTCTCACTTGAAAAACCCAATTAGACCATAGAGAACTGACAAGAGTTTCTTCCTTGAAGTAGCCTATCCTCCACTGGGACTGCATTATATGCCCTGTCCCTGTATTCTGATACTACTCAATACATTAACACCATCTCTCTGCACCATGTTGTTTGCTTTCTTGTTTGCTTCCCTACTAGGCTTTAAGCTCCTGGAGGGTAAGATCCATGGTTTACTTCTATTTCTATAATAACCATAGCAGTTGTTCAGTATATGTTTGGTAAAAATGTGTAAATAAAATTGCAGCAACAATATTATTAGTTGCAATTATCTTTTGAGCCCTTACATAAGTGCAAAATGCTTTACGTGTGCTGTCTATTCCATCCTTACAATAATCTTTGGAGGTAGGCATGACTATTTTTTTTTTCTCCACTGTATATCCAAGACTTTGCTTGCACCAGAGGGAGGTCTTAATAAATATTCATTGAATGAAACCTCACAAGAATCCTATGAGATAGCACTATCAAAATACCCATTTAACTGGGATCACACTTCAGTGTAAAGAAGTTAAATAACTTGCACAAGATCTGATGCTAATAAATATCAAATTCAGGAATTGAAAGCAGTTTGATATGATTCCACAGCCCACGTATTTTTCCACTTTGCCACATTGCATCTCACATATGAATATAAGCTAAAATTCTAGATTCTGTGAGGAAGAGGGACACAAACATTAGGACACAAAGGTAATTGTTCTATTTACAATCTACCATATTACAAGACAGAAAGGTGAAATTCATATGCATGTGAAAGATAAACACATCGCTGTCCACAGACAGTAAATTTCAGCATTATTCTGCTCTTGGATATAAGGGAAAATTTAATAGAAGGGAAGTCATTAAATTGAACTTTAAGCAGGATCAAAGTCACAGAGATATGGAAAGTCATGTTTCCCAGTAGGTTCATGCATGAAATCTCACAGCTACAAGGATTTTCCTGGTATGATCAGTTTAGGGTGAGTGTGACTAGAGTGGACATGCTGGAACAATAACGATAATTTAAGTTGGATTCACAGAGCTAGGGCTGTGCCTTGATTTCCATGATGAAGAGTTTGAACTTCACTCTATAAATGAGTGATAAGTGAATTTGAAAAAAAGACTAAAACACATTTGGCTTAGGTAATTAAGCAAGTTATATGAGAGTTAGCTTGGATGAGTAAGGGATTAGAAACAGAGTCCACTAGGATGCCAGTGCAAAGTCCAGTTAAGAAATGACAAAGATTAAACTAGTGAGGAAGGAAATAAAGAAATAGTTACGAGATATTTTTCAGAGTAAAAGTCTACGTGATTTTTGCGACATATGAATATGGTGCTCAGGGCAAGGAGGTAGGAAGAGAGGAAGGAGTCATGATGAATTCTGCAGTTTGTGGTGTCATAGAACCTTGAGTGACATTATTAGGATTGATTTAGGACATTATCTCTCATCAGAGAACTATATTTTAACCATAGTAACCATATTTATTTATTATTGAAATGCATTTATATCACACCCGATTCCAAAGGTTATATGATGACCCATCCTGATAAAAATAGGTTTTAGATTTTGAAAAAGTAAGAAAATGATTCTTTTCTCGTTAGAAAGAGTAGGCCCAATTTATTATTCATTTCTTCTGTGGAAGTTGCAATTTGTTTTTTCTTCCTCTTCTAACACCAGTTGCCTAATAGTTAGCAAATCAAACCTGGCATTCAATAATCTGAGAATTACTAAAACCCAAAAGATAGAATGAGAAAACAAAGAAGGTGGAAAGCAAGCTAAGTCAAGTGTTTCTGTCAGATAATAGGGAAGGGAATCTAAGAAGGGAAACAAGCGTGCTCCAACGTGATGCTTAGGAAATTTAGGATTATGTCATTTTCATAATTTTTAAATTATCCACCTCATCTGTCTAGATATCCCACAAAGAGATGAAGGCCTAATTTGAAAGCAACTCTTCCTAAAGAGAAGAGGGACGTGGCTCCAAATTCCTTGATTTATCTATTTTAATTTTAATCTATTTTTATGTAAATAATTAATAATTATTTAGTCATTTTGAGTAAGACCAATCATATACAACAAGTGATTTTTTTCTTCAAGTACTCTGAGCATTCGGATTGCAAGAGGTCAACATATTCTAGGTGTGTCATGCTGCATAAAAATTCATGGGTAATGTAGCTTCGGTGTAAGAAAACCCTTGCTTTTAGAAGACTGAAAATGCAATTGTCTGTTTCTTATTTTGACATCATCACTTTATTTTTATGCTTATCCTATGGTGTATTATGCCATTTCAGTATATATTGCTCTGCATTCCTTTCAATATGTATTCTGCGTTCCTTAAGTAGACAATGCATTGTTTAAAATAAATAGCTTATTTTGCAATATATTTTCTTAGAAGAGCTTCATTTTAGCACACATTTCCTTTCTGGTTATAGACTTTTCCCTAATTTAATTCTCTCGGTTCAATATATATTAACCAGTAAGCCAGGTGCCATCAAGTCTACTCCTACTCATGCGTGTCAGAATAGAACTGTGTTCCACAGAGTTTTCAATGACTGATTTTTTTGGAGTAGATCACCAGCCTTTTCTTCCAAGGCATCTCTGGGTGGACTCAAGCCTCCAATCTTTTAGTTAGCCGCCTAACAATTAACAATTTGTACCACCCAGGAATTCTCTCTATATATGAAAAGTCCATGAAAAAAATAATGTTCGGGGTGTATCCCAATGAATTAGTTAGAGAGCTGTGAAATAAAATGATAGAGGATCCGGATTCTGCCCAAACATCTCCTCACTCCCACCCATCACTCCGGCACCGAAAATACACCCCAGTCTACAAGGAAATAAACCCCAGTGGCTACAAAGAAATGGAATAGTTTTATTTGACAAGACTCATGACTACTCATCCTTGAACTCACCCATGGTCTCTCCATGCATTGCTGGTAACCAGTTTGGTAGTGCAAAGTTTCTGCTAAATAACTGTAGTGGATTCTGCGTTGAACCACCCAAGCACTCATTTACCCAAGGGTTAGGACGGAGGCTACTGACAACTTACTGCTGAGTCTCTCACCAGGAAACACCCTTGGCCAAGAGGACCTGCTTTACTCGAGATTTTACCTCCCTACTGGGGGCAGCCCACATGCAATGGGAGGACCTTGTGGGGGCTATAATTCATTGTCTTCCTGCCCCAATTTGAGACATTTCTGAAGGTTATCCCAGCTTAAGAGCAACCCATGGAATCTGCTGAGGCCTCTATGAAACTGCTTCTCAGCTCACCTTCTTCTTCTGCCTGACCTCGTTCCCCTCACTCCCTCAAAAGGGTTGTTCCTGAGATCACTCCCCAAAAAGACTTTCACAGGTAAATATCTCAGATTTGGGCTGTAACAATAACATTTTTGTTTTGAAGAAGGACATTTTTACTTTCTTATTATGTGTTCTCTTCTTTGAAGTGCCTTTGATGCAAAACATGAGGGAGGGAGCTATCCTGTGAAGAGGAAGTGAGAAAGATAAAGGTTACATTATTTTGAAAACAGATATTTTGACTGTGTATCTGAGATTACTATGTGACTGGGAGAATTACTTACGAATTACATGTACCTAGCCTTATAGCAAACTCACTGGGAGTCATTATTAGAATACTTTGTCCCTGAATTTTGACCTATTACTTAGCTGGCTGAACCAAAGCTTCTCCCCAGATCTTTTAAGGCAGTTAAGCAAATGTGGGGGAAGAATGGTGCAAAGTTTATGCTCCTATTAATTTAATGTGCATATAGCCTGTGCACCGATTCCTAAGTCTTTGAATGTGTATACAATATCATATTTATATGAAGAGTGGAAAAAATCTCCCCGAATTAAAAAAAGTACCCAAAAAATTTCCTTAATTTTAATGTGGTTTTTATGTTGTGTTTTTTCAAATTTTACCAATATAGTATTATATAACTTTTTTTTTGTCAATGTGAAGAGTTGTTAAACTTACTATAGCGCCCAAATGCAGAACCAAGAGTGCCAGTGTGAAAATTTCATTAGAATTAGGATTCAAAGCCAACATTTGAGCTTTTAAAATTCTTATATGAACGCTTTCTTATAATAAAGGTGCAAGGTGTTTTTTTTTATTGTTTCAGAGAAACAACTGTGACTAGCCTAAAAGTCTGTACATGAATGTGCACACACATGCAAACACATGCACACACAAGCACTTCCCTTCACTCCACCTTCACAAAATATGGAAAACCAGTTAGTTAGGAGTTGACTATTCATTGAAAAAGGGTATTCATGGAAGTTTTGAGGATTTTATCTATGAGAAGGATTTACAAAAACATATGTCCACAGTCCTAAAATGTTCCTTTGGGGTATATTTTTTTAATATACTTTGAAAAAACACACAAAAACGTAGGTATAAAAATAACTCAGAGTTAGAGATAACACTTGCATGCACGTGGGGTTTTTTTTGCATAGGAATTATAATAGTAACCATGAAGCTACCTTAGATCATCCCACATGGGGTGGGGAGAGGAAAAAAAGAAGAATGTAATGGTATTTTTAGTCCTTAAACCCCAGAAAAGACCCTTAATAAAGACATTTCCAGATCAAGAAAAAAAATTAAAACATAAAATTGTGAAAACAATGATTATAAAATCTTTTAAAGCATCTCTAAAAGTCGTGTATTTTTATTCCAATAATTTGCACTAAAATTATGAAGTTTTATTTTTTGAAAATAGATGTTCCAAGAGGAGTATTTCAATGGAGACAATGTGAAAACAGAACACATACCAGTAACTCTAGATGGAGGTTGCTTTATGATGTAAAATGTGGAGGTAAGATTGCTCAGGTTCACTTAAGCCAAGACAATGAATGCAATCAGCAACATGTGCTGTACCAAGCTACCTCTTCAAATAAACTAGAAGCATGTCTTTTTCTATGTGTAATTACTGCTTATAATTAAATTATATTCAAGTATTCTTCCTGGGTTTTATGTGGTTTCTAGTAAATAGTTGCTGTTGTTGTTGGGTGCCATCCAGTTGGTTCTGACTCATAGCGGCCCTAGGTACAACAGAATAAAACACTGCCCAGTCCTGCACCATCCTCACTATAGTTGCTATGTTTGAGTTCATTGTTACAGCCACTGTGTCAACCCATCTAATTGAGGGTCTTCCTCTTTTTCACTGACCCTCTACTTTATCAAGCATGATGTCCTTCTCCAGGGACTGGTTCCGCCTGATAACATATTCAAGTAAATAGTAGCCATCGAAAAATTAAATTATACATAATTGATTCTTTTTTAAAATATTAGAGCAAAAATGCTATGAATTTTAATTTCCATAAAAGTTGAGGATTACAGATAGAATAGATTTGGAAAATTTGTTCATTCAGTGTCTAGAATTGATTTTAATAAAACAGAAAACAAAATGGAATAGAAAGGCATAGTTACAAACCAACAGGTTATCAAAAAAAAAAACAGAAAAGAAACAAAAATTCCACATACAGTGGGAGGAAAAAGCTAATTAAGTGGCTCCCCGAGCAAGACTTTCTTCTTGGAATCTACACACTTGTTCTTTCCCCATTCAAGGGGAGTCTTGCTCTACTGTACTTTCTTATTTTTATAGGAAAAGCATTTCCTAAACATAAATACACATACACACAGATAGAGAGAGATTAAATTTTCGTAAGTTTTTGTACTTCGTATTTTGACTTTTTTCCTTTGCTTGTCATCATAAGAAGTGAAGCCTAGTGGAGTAAAAAGAGCAGCAGATCTGAAAATGGAATTTCTAAGTTTGAGTCATGGCTTCGCTCCTTGAAAGTTGTATATTCTTGGGACAGACATTAAATACTGAGTCTCTTTTCTCACACGTAGTTAGATTAGATAATTCCTAACACTCCTACTAATTATAAAAGTTTTTTTAGATTATAGAATACTTTTTCTGGAAAATTTAAATCAAAGAAAAAATACCTATCTTTTGGAAGATTTTAAATTTAGTGCTGTTTGGAGGTAGAAAATATAAAACAAAATTTGTTATCTAAGCACAGGTATGATCCAGAATTCACCAGGGACTTTAAAACTTTGCTGTATGTTCAATCACCCCTCTTCACCACAAGGGAAGGGCAACCCACTGTTAAAAACACAGTAAAACCTTTTGTATCTACAGCCAATTATTTAGAAACTCAAATTGCTTTTTTTCTCTCAGTAATATTGCTTTATTTTTTTCTTTATTTCGTCTTGATAGAAATCAGTATTGTCAACCCTCTCAGACCTAATATCTATTTTCTTTAAAAAACATTTCAGTAACTTCATTATTATCCTTAAATATAATTCATGGATAATGTAGCCTACCTACAAGCATATATTTAAAAGAAAAACAAAAATAATATTCCAAATGTAATATAATAGGAGAAATAAAAGCAAAATTTTTAGAAATTAAATAATAGATACATCAATTTTTTTTTTTTTAAGTCAATAGGTATTTCAAATTTTTGGGTGCAATACACTAGAATCGGTGTCAGGAACTTTTTTGGTAAAGGATCAGATAGTAAATATTTTAGGCTTTACAGGTCATAAGATCGCTATCGTAACAACTTAACTCTGCCTTTAGTGTGGAAGCAGCCATAAACAATAAATAAAACAAATGGATGTAACTGCGTTCAATAAAAATTTATTTACAAAAAAACAAGCAGTGGGTTCAGTTTGGCCTGCAGGCTATAGGTTGCTGACCTCTGTACTAGAAGATATAAGACATAGTCGTGACATGCTTGAACCTCTACATAGAGTCACCAGGGTCCTGACAAGCAGTAAGTACAGTCTGATGTAGGGGTATTTTATCAGAGTTTACAAAACTACTAGCATTTGTTGGGTGATTTAATTTCTTTTCTTCCTTTCTTTCTTTTTTTAAATAGTGAACAGTTCTTTTTAAGGTTTCCAATAAAACAGTAGGAGGATTTTTCCATTTAAGTAAAAGTCAAGCTCTTCAAAAACCCAATATGTATTAATTAAAACTATCTTTGTTGCAAAATTACTAATTTCTAGGCTCAGATAATTATAAGCATGTTTTTTTCTGCCTGCTTGAATGGTTCTTGGACCTTTACAAGTCAAAGATATGTGGAGCAGTCTTTGTTTTCGGGGTCAGTCTAATGCACTGAGGAACCTCTAGCCATCCAGACTTTGGCCACTCTGACCCAACTGTTTTGCAAAATGGGTGCTGCCTTCTGTTGAGAGCCACTGATACAGATACATGTGCACTTGAAAATAAAATAAAACTAACAAACAAACGAAATAAACAGTGCAATTATCATTAAAAAAAAAAAATCCCACCACCATCATAAGGTAAAGACCATTAGCATTTTGGTGTGCCCCATTTCATACATCGTCCTATGCATACACAAAGACAATTTTTAATAAATGGTATTATATAGTATATGTTTCTATTTTTTAAACTGTTATTCTTATCCTTCTCTCTACTCCCCTACCCTCCTCCTTTCAACGATACCACCCCCCCATAAATCATTGTAACAGCTTTGAAACACCCTTCCAGTCTGTCACTACCTTCACATAATTACATACAAATCACACACTCAGCTACACACAGAGACATACACTCAAACATAAACAAAACCAAACCCACTGCTGTCAGTCAATTCTGACTCTTGGCATGTACTTTAATAAACAAGTATCATATTTTAATTATATCTCTCTGCATATTTCTTGCTCTGTCATTTGACAATACACAATATTAATCCTTCCAAGTCTGTAGGATTAGATCTAACTCAGCCTTTTTAATGACTACATTGTATTCCCTAAGAAGTTAGACACTTGGTTCAACCAGTATTCTGTTGATGGTCATTCACTTTGTTCCCTGAAGTTTTTCTTTAGTTGTTGTTGTTGGCTCATTTATTTATTTTTTACCATTATAAACAATGATCTAATAAGTCTTTATGTGTGCGCACACATGTGTGCAAGCATCGCGTTGCTGTTAGTTGCTGTCTAGTGAATTCTAACTCGTGGTGACCCCATGCATGCAGAATAGAACTGTTCCATAAGGTTTTCAAGGGTGTTACCTTTCAAAAGTAGATAACCAGGCCTATCTTCCAAGGTACCTCTGGGTGGGTTTGAACTGTCAACCTTTTGGCTAGAGGTCAAGAACTTAACCATTTGCACCACCCAAGGGCAGGTATACCCTGTTATGCTGGTACATTTGTTTCTATGCTATGGCTGTAAGGAGTAAGATTACTGGGTCAAATGTACGAAAGCTTTAAATTTTAATAGCTATTTCATATGCCTTTTCAGAAAGCTACAACTATTCATATTACCCACCAGTGGCATATAAGAGTATATTTTGAGTGCTATCACTCTGTAATATTTGATAATTTGAGGGGTTAAAAGCAAGATTTCATTATTAATTCAATTAAAAAATTTGATTAAAAGCAATTGGAATATATTTTCATATATACATCATTTCATCTGATTTTTGCAAATTACCAATTTGTATCCCTTGTCAAATTTATATTGGGTTTTCTGTCTTTCTCAATTTGTAGTTGAATAGATTGTAATATATTTCTTGTCATTTGCATTGTTGATATTCCACAATCTAGCATTTATGTTTTAATTTTTATGCATTTTATCCTATATGGCTTTTAATTTCCATTAAATATTTTTTCTATTTTCATTAAAAAAAATCTCCCAAGCCCCAGATTTATATATACTTTTTCCAAAATTTCCTTTTAAAATGTATTATTTCATTTATTATACTAAAGCACCTGAGTCATATGGAATATAGTTTATCTGTCATAAAAGGAAGTCTTCCAACTTTATTTTCTACTGATGGATAGGCAGAGGGGCCAGTACCATTTGTTTAATAAGCCTCCATTTCCATTGGATTGAAACACCTTGTTTTCCATACCATAAATTCCATGTATGCTGAGATCTCTTAGCTCTGTCTGCTAACCTATTTCTTTATTTCTACTCCAACACAATTTTCTTTTGAGTACAGGAAATTTATAGTATGATTCAAGTCTCTGCTTATTCTTCTTGATTCTCACAATTTCCTTAGATATTCTTGAAATTTCATTTTTCCATATTCACTTTACAGTTATTTTATATGTTTTAAAAAAGAAGAAAAAAGTTTGAGATTCTAAATAGGCCTGAATTATACCTATATATTAATTCTGGAATAATAAACTATTTTATAATATTAAATTTTCTCATTTAAGAAAATATCACATCTTTTCATCTGCACGAATTTTATTTTATTCCAGTAACAATTTTAGTTTTGTTCCTATTAATTCTTTATCTTTCGTGTTAAAAGTGTTTCCAAATATATTGTACTTTTTGTCATTACTGTAAATGGATTTTCTGCATTTTCTTTTCCAACTGATTATTGTTAGCATGGAGAGAAGAGATGACTTTTTAAAAAAATTTGCTACCTTGAATTATTCCTTTATTAATCTAGTAGTTTATTTATTATCTAGATATTGCTATATATCAGCAAAAAAGACACAATTTGATCTCCTGTTTCAAATAGTTTACTTTTCTTGTTATATTGTTTTAGTTAGAATTACATAATTAAAAATGTTAGTAATTATGTGTGATTAATAATGTATTAATTGACTACATACATGATTACATATATAATAGAACAGTAATGAGGTGAGTCAGTTGCATCCTTGTTTTACTTCTGATTTTTATGAAAAAAGCTTTAGTGATTTGCCAGGCTTTGAGTTCCTTTGACTATATACCCAGTGGTGGAATTGCTGAGCCATATGGTAATTCTATGTTTAACGTTTTGAGGAATCACCAGACTGTTTTCCATAACAGCTGAACCATTTTAAATTCCCACTACAATGGGCAAAGAATTTAACTTCACATCTTCACCAACATGTGTTATTTTCTTTTTATATGTGTGGAGTGGTATCTCATTGTGGTTTTCACTTGCATTTCCATAATTACGAATGATACTAAGCATTTCTTCGTGTGCATATTAGACATTTGTATACATAATTTGGAGACATATCTTTTTAAGTCCTTTGCCCAATTTTTGATTAGGTTTATATCTTTTCACTGTTGAGTTGTTGAAGTCTAATATTAATAGTCTTTGCTTTTAATAGGAAACTTTGCCTATTCATATTTATTATAACACCTGATATACTTGATTTAACCCAAATGTTCTACTTTGAATTATTTAGCTGTTTGTGTGTTTTATTTTGTCATTTCCTTTGTTTTGTATTTATTTATTCTTGCTACTTTGAGTTGTTTTCATTCATATTTTTGATTTGTAACCTCTAAATTTTTATTCCACTAGTAAAAAACCAACAAAAATTCATAAATCAACACATATTTATCTTCTATTCAAGGAAACACATTACCAGTTGGTAATATCACCCCACCCAACTAAGGCACTCTAATTCCTGAACTTCCCTCACACAATAAAAGGAGACATTGAGAATATGTTAAATGTCTTCTGTCCATCCCAGTCCCCATCACAAGGCTTAAAAATGCCTAAGTTTCAAAGGTCAGTTAAATAAAAATTGTTTCATACTTTGAGTTCTAGCTCTAGAAAAGTGGACAATGTTTTAATTGAAATTGGGAAAACAGGATAATATGCATGACCTTTCAGGCTGCCATCTTCCCCGAAACCCTCGCACTTTGGAGGTTTAAATATTCTACTTAAATATTTCATGTGTTAAAAATTGTATTAAGTGGTTTTTAAACACAGTGTCAATGCAACATGTAGTGATATTTTTTGTTTGCTTCTTTACACTTCCTTCAAGGCCCCCATAAATCTTGGAATTGTTTCATGAATGATCCACCTGTAAAAATAATGGTACCCTCAGGTCTCTTTTATATATAAAGTCAATAAAAATAAAATCAGAATGCTTGTGACCTGCTCCAAGAGATAAATTTTATCCCCTGGAAAGCTGTGGTGGCAATGACCATGGCTTTCCAAGTTGTAGGTGCCTTAATAAGAAGGAAGACCACTACTACTTCATAGATTGTTTTGCAGCATCAAGCGTTACCAATTCGCAGAGCACGACTATATGGACTTTGGAAGCGACAAAGTGAATCATAACCTGGAGGCAAGAGTATTTCCTAACCAGCAGATAGAAAATACCCAGGGAATTCCCTTGTTCAAAATTCTGTCTTTTGCAACTTCTATTTTTATAAAGCAAACAAAAAATATGATTTAAAATAAAAAAGCCTCTTTGAATTGCCACCACTTTTGTGGTACATTGGTTGAGTTCAGCTGCTAATCAAAAGGTCAGCAGTTCCAATCCACCAGCTACTCCTTGGAAACCATATAGGGCAGTTTTACTCTGTCCTATAGGAAATCCTGGTGGTATAGTGGTTAAGAGCTATGACTGCTATCCATAAGTTTGGCAGTTCAAATCCACCAGGTGAGAAACTCATGGGGCAGCTCTACCCTGTCCTATAGGGTCTTTAAGAGTCAGAATTGACTCTTTGGCAATGGGTTTGATTTTGGTTTGATGGGGTTGTTATGAATCAGAATCAATGACAGTGGGTTTGGTTTTTTTGGTTTGGAATGACTTTTATCCAGTGTGATGATTTTGTCCATTGCATACTTAGTTTTAAATTGCTATTATTCTTATTCATTGCTTAAATAATTAATACCAATACTGCATCATTGTTTAGGGTTGTTATTGAAATTTCAGTTAATTAAGAATTTAAGAGTGATACTAATTCTGAAAATTCCTTTTGTGGCGCCCTTTTTTTTTTTTTTTCTTACCATGTCAATATATTGCACATCTTGTCAATTTTTTTTTTTTTGTGGTATATTAGAATGTCTGTTAAAATAACATTAGGTTGTCTGTTAAGGTAAAATATAGTTATGATTTATATAAATTGGCTTTACATTAACTGGGAATACACAGTATTCACAAATCCCTCAATTAGTTATTTGAGAAATATTTTCCAATATCATGCTGAATCCTTCTTACATATGGCATAGTTTAGAAATAAAAACCTGGAAATTATAAAAAATATTCCAGTTCTTTTAAACCACAAAGTGGAAAAATTTCAGACACCATACAAGGAAAATGGTTGTCAATTTTAATATATATTTGGTTAATAATCAGACAGTGCATACTGACATTTTAAAGTACATATTATTGCTGTAATGTTATTACTTGACAAATCAAGCTATGTATAGAATGCATTATTACATAAAAATCCAAAACAAACCCTTTGCTGTCAAGTCAATTCTGACTCGTAGTGACCCTATAGGACAGAGTAGAACTGCCCCATAGGGTTTCTAAGGCTGTAATCTTTACAGAAGCAGGCTGCCACATCTTTTTTCCCACAGAGTTGCTGATGGATTTGAACTACCAACTTTTTGGTTAGCAGCCAAGAGCTTTAATGGCTGCACTACCCAGGCTCCTCCAAGTGAGTGGTTAATGAAGTATAATTCAAGTTTGGTTATTAAAATTAGTTATATTAACTCTGCTCTTGACAGGAAATGTATAACAGATAATACGGTGCAGAACTTATCTGAAGTGGAATGCTCATGTTTTTAGGTAACAGGTGTGAACATAGCAAAATTAGTGTCCTTATGGATGGGGTCTATAGACTAGGTGAATTATCCAATAAGCAAAGTAAGCACGGGCTTACTTGTGCTTACTTAAACATATCTGTAGTGAACAATTTCACGTTTTTTCATTATATCAAGGATTCTCCTTCTAGATATGACAGGCATCTGTCTCTCCCCTAACCCCACAGCACCTTCCTACAGAATCAAAGCATCTTCTCAAATTGGCAATCCCTAACAGGGGCAGATGACTCAGTAAGCAAGGTAAAAAAAAAAAAAAAATTTTTTTTTTTTTTTAAAGCATGGGCTTATTTGTGCTTACTGACTAATGTGTAGTGAACAATTTCACATGGGTTTCACTTTCATGTGGTGTAGTGATTAGTCAGTAAGCACAAATAAGTCTGTGCTTAGCTTGCTTATTGGATAATATGCTTGTGACTATAGAACAGCCTAAAAAAAAAGTTGACAACATTTATATCCAAAAAAAAAACCCAGTGCCGCCGAGTTGAATCCAACCTATAGCAACCCTACAGGACAGAGTAGAACTGCCTCATAGAGTTTCCAAGGAGTGCCTGGCAGATTCGAACCGTTGACCCTTTGGTTAGCAGCCGTAGCACTTAACCACTAGGCAACCAGGGTTTCCAACATTTATATAATACACTGATAAATGTGTGCACTGTTTTGAAAAGTATTTAATAGAAGAGACTAGTGGTTAAGTGCTATGGCTGCTAACCAAAATGTCAGCAGTTCAAATGCACTGGGGGCTCCTTGGAAACTCTATGGGGCAGTTCTACTCTGTTCTATAGGGTCAATATAGGATCAACTCAATGGCAATAGGTTTGGTTTGGTTTAGAGTTAACATGAAGAATTGACCCTCTTCTGAAAAATTTCTAGGAAGACAATGACGATTGTTCATCACTGCCAAAGAAAACTTTAGCTTGGCTCCTGAAGAATTTAATATCTTTGAAGAGAGTTAAGAGTCCATGGGTGTTATAAATGGTTAAATTGTTTGGCTGCTAAGTGAAAGGCTGGAGGTTTGAGTTCACTCAAGAACGCTTTGGAAAAAAGACCAGGTGGTCTACTGCTGGAAAATCGGCCATCAAAACCTATGGAGTGCAGTTCTACTGTGACACACACGGGGTTACTATGAGGTGGAATCAACTCAACAACTAGTTTGACGAGAGTTAGTTGCATTCTCGGTGCTTGGCTAGGTTGAATAGTCTTCAAAATATACTTCCAGATAAAGAAATGAGCTAACCTAATGAGCTGAGACTTTGTATTGAGATGTTACGATTTTGATGGTTTTGCCAAAGCTGATGTAGAATTATCATCCATGGCAATACAGGCCAGAAGAATACAGGAGGGTGTTGTTCATTTTCCTGCTTATTGTGGCAGGACCTGGAAGAACTAAATAAGAATATTTATGGAGTGATTAGGGCATGACACAGTTTTGTGTCACTTAAAATTAAAGCATTATTTGTCACAAGCCCACTTCTGTCTATTGAATGACTTCTAGCTGTAATGCTTAAAGGATCTAAACATGCATTAAAGATCTGGGATCTATGCAAAGATCATACGTCTTATCTCAAGGTCGGAGAAACTCAACTTCTCTTTCACATTAGAATTACCTGTGGAGCATTTACAATGACTCTTGCCCGGGAATCACTCACACATTAAGTCAGAAGCTCTGGGGATGAGGTCCATAAAGTGGTAATTTTACAAAGATTCTAATGGGCAGCTAGGATTGAGAACTCCTGCTTTATATTAAAAGGGTTATGATTTTCTTTTAAGTTTTCAATTTTTTTATTTGCTACCACACCTCATTTGCCAAAACAGAGATTTGAACTTTTTAAAATAACCCCAATGTTGGATCTAGTCGGTAGTAAATGCACTTTAAAACAACATATTGGTATATTTTACTTTCAAAATAATATAAAAGTAGAACAAAACATTTACATTCAATAAGAATGTTTTCTTTCTATATGATTTCACTTATCTGATTTTTCCTTAGAAGTTAATAAAGCTATAAAAAACCCTGTTGCTACAGAGTTGATTCAGATTCATATCGACCTTACAGGACAGACTAGAGCTGCCCCATAGGGTTTTCAAAGAGTACCTGGTGGATTCAAACTGCTGACCTTTTGGTTAACAGCCATAGCTCTTAACCACTACATCACCAGGGTTTCCAAAATACGGAAATAGTAGCTATAAGCTTCAGCAAATCAACTGAATATAATCACTCTTCTAGATTTCATGCCGCTACATTTTAGAGCTTCACCTTGCCCTTCAGCAAGGAATCACAGCTTAAATTTGTCATTTAGCTAATTGGTACTTAAGCCATTTGAATTGACTTGTCCTCACTCAATTATAATTCAGGTAATGAGATTGTCAACTTCACAATCCTCTTTTTTTTTTTTTTCACACTTCTCTTTTTCTCTGTTCCCCATATAACTTGAAAGACGGTAAGAAATGGCTGTCTTTAGCTTCGAGTTACTTCTAGTGCCATTGGATCACAAGTTTTAAGTACAAGTAGAATCTGGACCTAGCTATACATCCTACCCTTCAGTTGTACTTAAGTCATGTCTGGGACTTATTTTTGTCAGATTTTCTCCTATTTATCTAATTAATACTTGGTTAAAAAAAATCCATCCTTAACTGAAATTTACATGGTATAATGTCGTATATATATAGCATTTTCAGATGGACTTTAACAACCATGACAACCCTACAAGTAAGGTACTATTACCCCCATTTTTCAGATAAAATTGGAGCTTAGAGAGATTAAATTTCTTGCCTAAGTTCTTACAGTTAATAAATGGTACTGTTGGGGCTTGAATATAATATTCCCAGTGATTTTTCCACCGTGCCATGCAGTGTTTTTTTTTTTTTTTTTTTTTGGATATTGACAGAGAATATACTTTACAATTTCCCTTTGAGTTCTCATGATCAAAAAACAAAAACCTTTCACTGTTTTATTAATTTTATACTATACATATATTAATTTTATATATTTATTAATTTCCCCTATAGTAAAAGAACCTAATTTTACACCCCTATGTTTCAATAATAAGCATTCCATCTCCTGTATTTATGGTACAGGCAGGTAACTCTACTATGTGCCGAATAGCCAGACATATAAGGCACAATACAGAGAACAAATTAGGTCTTTGAACTTGGAATCTAAGTACCCATGAAATTCACTTCAGAGATTAACAGAATTAAAGCAGGTTGAGAATTCCCAAGTTTAAAGCCTATTTGCGAGATCCATTATTGCTAACTTCAAATGCATATCAACTGACTGGAAGGATTTTCTGTTTCATGAAGGGAGTTTTCCTTGCAGCTTCAGATGGGGTGATTTCTTCAGAGAATTCTCATCTTAGAATGACAGATCTAGGTGTGACAGGGCTTTCTGATTTGTTTGGCAGATCTTGCGTATTGGTGATTAGATGTGTAATTTATTCACAAATCCTAACAATTCCAAATGTTTCTTGCATGACTTTCCTTCCTCATATTATGAGTTCGAAATCCTCTACTTTGCCTATTAAGCTTCAGATTTGTATTTCTAACTATACACTGACTACTGGGTATCTTGCAAGCGCTGGGAAATCAACATGCCTCAAACTATAGTACCCTTCTCCCCACACTTACTCATCTTCCACTGAAAACAAACCAACAAATAAAGACAAAAACTGTTATTGTTCTTGAACTCCTTATCGTGGTGAATTGCAGCAGCATTCACAAAACAAAACCTGTTGCTGTCGAGTCTAACTCATAGTGACCCGATAGGACAGAGTAGAACTGCCCCACAGAGTTTCCAAGGAGCACCCGTTAGATTCAAACTGCTGATGTTTGGTTAGCAGCTGTAGCACTTAACTATTACGCCACCAGGGTTTCCATTCACAAGGGAGTAGCCAAACCGCTCAAACATTTTTACCTTTTTCTAACTGTCCAGTTCTCACCTCTTAAGGCTTCACACATCTACACTCTATAAATGTCTTAAGAAATATAATAGCGTTAACTACTGCCATTGTCTGGCCTCAGGTGTTCATTTGTCTTGGACAGACTATTGCATCGCCTTTCTCCTTGTTGATCTGTTTCTAGGTCCTTCTCACTTAAATGCAGAGTTCACAGTAAAATCAATAACAAATTCTTTGAGTCCCTTCCCTGCTCACACCCAAAAAATGTTCCCTATACATTTATACACTTAGCACTAAATTCAGTGTAAAAGTTCCAAGCTATCCATCTAACTGACAGGCATTCACTTCTCCCATCACACAAATTCACCATATTATCTAGGTATGACAGGATACTTTCCATTTATGAAAAAAGCTATGCAAGTTTTACCCTCATTTCTTTTCCTGATGGCTTGATGCTGCTTATAGTAAATGGCACCTCTTCAGAGGGGCAGCCTCTGACCACCCACAATAAAGTAGTCTCCCAGTATATGTCTATCTCATCCTCTTGATTTAATTATATGCACAACATTGATAACTGACCTTTTTTCCCCCCTTTGTTTGTGTGTTCATTATCTGCCCCTTAATAGAATGCCAACTCTGGACCTTGTCTGCTTGTTTACCACTCTGCCCTCAAAGCATAGATCACTATGCTTTGAAACATAGTGAATATCAATAAGTGTTTGTTGTGTTAGTGCTGTTTTTCTGCTGGGAATGGTCTTTTTTTTCTTTTTTTCTTTCTTTCTGGAGACTTCCTCCTGATCCTTTAAGACATATTCCAAGTGTTGGCTTTATCTTGACAACCTTGGCTGGGCAGTGTTAATTGGCCCTTGCCTTCTGCTTTCTTAGCCCTTGGCACATTTCTCTATTATAACTCTTATCAATTTCTATTGTACTGTGTGTCTATCTTTCCTGCTAGACAATGACCTTTTCAAGAATCCAAGCTATGAGTTGTCCATTGTTAGTGTCTGTTGCTCTCTATTTTAGTAAGTGGTGATGAGTGTAAACATGAATGAAGGTATTTTGCATTGCTATGTTTTTTTTTTTTTTATGTTGAGAAAATGTTTTACATATTATAGCTTGGTGATAAAGTATGGATCTTTTCTGTAATGGTAATTTTATTTTAATAGTACATTTTTTAACTTTGTAAATAATCAGGATGAAATCATTACACAGCAACTATAAAAGACAGCTTTTGAAAATCTATTGGAATAATGTTTATTATTTTTTCAGAGGAGAGAAGAGGTTAAAAAGAACACAGAAAAACTCACATAGTACAATATGATTGTCCATCTAAGTCCACAAAACTATTTAAATTTAATGAATTATCCATGATCTGTGATTTAAGCAAAATACTTGTTTATCATGTGCATTGTTTATACTAATGTATAAGTATTCAGAAATAATGATATTTAAAATCATAGAACTTTTAGAATTCCGTGGGACTCACATTTCTTAGGTAACTATAAACCTTTTTGTTGTGTGCTGTGAATTCCAACTCATAGCAACTCCACAGGGTTTCCTAGGTTATAATCTTTGCTGGAGCAGATCTCCAGTTTTTTTCTCCCACAAAGCAGCTGGTGGGTTCAGTTAGAAGTCAAGCACTTAACCATTGTGCTACCAGGGCTCCTAAACTATAAGCCTGGAGCAAGCCTTAAATGCTGATGCTTTTTTGGCTGGTGTAAGACCTGAGCAGCTTGAGAGGTGAAAAAAGGCAAATAAAGCAGGAAAGTATGAGAAATAAATGTAAGCAGATATATTATCATGCTGGCCATTGCTCTACCATGAGTTGTGAAGAGATGCAAGCAGCCCCTTGGTAAGTAAACCCACTAGGTTACCTGGGGTGTCTCCAGAAAAAGTGGTATTGATAAGACTGTCTCAGAATAGTCCATCAGCTTGAGGGAGGGAGAAGAGATGTATCTTCTGGCTTGCTTCTATCTTCTGCCTCTCATTGGTCTCCCCCACATTCCCAGTTGAAGTTAGCCTGAGTGCTTTGGCAGTCTTTGGGGAGGACTTTCATTGTGGTGCTTCCTTCCTATCTTGAAGTGATGGGAGGAGCCACAGAGTCTCCAAGAGTAGTCTGATTGCCCTTAGGTATGGAAGCTCATGATCCCATGTGAAATCATTAGGGCTTTAAGGCTTCTGTAGTAGAACAAGTGGACAAGTGTGGAGGGGGCAGGGGAGATCAAAAGAATTTGAGGAGATGCGCCCATTCCTTGATCTACTCAGATCCATTCATGTCATGCCATTGTATCTGTCTTCCATAATATAATATAGCGTATTCATTCTTTATGAGAATGAAATACCTTCATTTCTTTCCCAAAAGAAGCTTTACAAGTTCAATGAGCCAAAAATTTCACTTCAAGGTGGTGCACAGTCATGATCTCTTAGACTGAAGACAGAAGCATAAATGAAACCAGTACATTCCTCTCTTGTTCAGTTGGTCTTTAGGCTGTAATTACTTCATCTCCCTCCTGGGCCACCCAATTTTAGGTTTCCCTCTCCCTAGTCCAGCACATTGCCTGGCCCGGATTGCTTCCTACTGAGTGACCCAGAATTTCATTACTAAGCATAAAATATATATATATATATATTTTTCTTTTAAGCATATGAACCTTTATTTGCCTGGTTCTTTTCTATTGTGGTTGCTGCAGTTGTCTATTGTCATTTATCACTGGGCAAGGAAAGACTAAGAGAAACCCCTGGGTTCTGGTCCTACTCCTTCCTGCTGCCTTTGTGTGGTAGCAAATCTAGCCCTTCATTATAATCAGGGTTAAATTACTCCAGCCATGACAGTATATAGCTCCTCTCTTTGCCTCTCTTGGCCCACTCACACATATTAGTCAGAAGCCTAGGATGGGAAGATTTTAGTTGTGCTTCAAGATCTGTGAAAATTTTACTGTGCCCCGATAGAGTATCCAACATCCCCAGGAGCATAACTTGTAATATGGTTGAACCTGATGTTATGCAGATGAACAAGGAGCACAAATTTTTCAAGCGTGCTTAGATGTGCTAGAATGATGGGCAATTGTTACCATAATCATTGCTACTTCTGACAAAATTAATGCTTAACTACGAAAGTGAAAAAAATGAACAACGATGAGTTTATTCATTCATTTATTTACTCATTTAATGTAATGCTTACTTAAAGCACATACCAGATGTCAAACAGTGATCTAAGAACTGGGAGAAACAGTAGTGAATAACATAGATTTAGTTCATGTCCTCAAGGAATTCACAGGTGGGACGGTGGCACAAAAATAATATAACATCTAGATTGTTATATGTGCTGTGAAGGCAACAGAATGCTGAGATAGCTGACAGAGCTGAGGTAAACCTACATTTTAAAGCCAGAGAAGGCATTTCTGAGGATAGGGCATTGATATTAAGTTAACCCTCAAAACACAAGAGTGTACTTCATAAAATGTCCGAAGTTTTTGAGTCAGGAAACAGTTGGTCTTTTAAAGGAACTGCAAAAAGTCCTGTGATGCTGAAGCATCTTGATAAAGGGAGACATGAAATAGGGTTGGAGAGACAGACAGGGACTGATCCAAGGTCCATCGTGAATGAAGTTCTTGAGAAAACAAGCAGTAATGAAATCCAGGGCTTAAATGAAAGGAGCTTGGTGCCTGACAAATAATATGCATTTAATTTTCTTATTTAAAGAATATATATTGTTGTCAGTTGTTCTGAATTGACTCCAACTCATGGTGACCCCTTACACAACAAAATAATGTGTTGCCCAGTCTTCCGCCACCTTCATGATTGTTGATATGCTCAAGTCCATTGCTGCAGCCACTGTATATACTGAGTGCCTTCCAACCTAGGGGGCTCATATTCCGGCAGTATATCAGACAATATTCTGTTGTGATCCATAGTTTTCATTGGCTAATTTTCAGAAGTAGATTGGCAGGCCTTTATTCCTAGTCTTTCTCATTCTGGAAGCTCCATTGAAACATGTTCATTATGGGTCACCCTACAGTATTTGAAAGACCAGTGACCTTGCTTCCAGCATAATAGCAATATACAAGCCACTCCAATATGACAAAAGAATACATAAAAGACACTCAATAGAAAAAAGTATGTAAAAGGTGAGTTTTCATGAATGCAGTTTTGTATTGCTGGTGTGATGAAGAATAAACACTTCCTGTTATAATTTAATTTCTCAATGCAGCTATGTCACCAAGCGTGAAACAAATAGGAATGTCACATCATGTTGAATATCTATTTGGAATTCATGATTATAAATTTCAAGTGAAAACAGTAATCTTGGCTAGATCATTTATGCTAGCACTGTTCATGTCCTTGAGTGTGGGCTGAAATAAATGAATATGTTTGCCCAAAGTGGGCGTAATCAAAGAGAATATGTCAAGGAAGACGAGGCTTTCTGTAAAGTTGTGAATATAAAGGATAAGCTGTGGAATCTAAACTGGATAGAGAGAGGAGTGAAGTCAAGAAGCTGATATCAATGGCAAATTGATCAGACTCACGTATTAGAGGTTTGACACACTGAATATTTGTAATATTCGAAGTTAGCGAGTTCAAAGATTGGTGATATGGGTCAGAAAGTGAGTTGCTTAATATCTAGTTTTCAAAGGGAGTCCAAGTTTCAGGTGATGAAAAAACTGATGGTGTTACCAAGGAAATGTGTACCTGTGGTGACATGAAAGAGAATATCAATGGAGATAAGAATGCCAAGGAACTGAGACTTAGGTATTAGATGGTTAATATATGTGGATGTTGAAGTCACTGAGAAAGACGGAAAGAAGAGCAAAGCTGTGGAGAAACAAGGAGGAGAAACTAGAAGATCAGTAGGTGATAGAAATGAGGGCTTGAGTGAGGGAGAAGGGAAGGATGACATCAGCCTCTAAGAAATAGAATTTTCCTTTTAGGATATTTAATGTAAAATAAAGACTCTTATCTTTTAGCCCCAATGTACCTGGAATCTGAGAGAAAATTCAAGCTACTTTAGAATACTGCAGGTGAAAGTATGTCTTCATGGGAGAGTTCTTTAGTTGCAACATTTTTCTTTATAAAAGAATATCTGACATTTCTAAGGTGTTTTTTTTTTTTAAACAATGAAGTTATTACTTTCAATCTGTTATTAAAACCTATTAGACTTAATTTCTTCATTTTATTAACATAATTTCACCACTCAAATGTCATTTTAATGGAAAATTAATGTCAGTTTATGCCAATTTTGCAAATGAATTTTCTGCAAATCTTATTTTAATGTCACAAATAAAACATTAAAAATATACAGAGTAATTTGTTGGTTTAATTTTTATCCCAGAAATATGATTTTTTTCTACCACTGCAATGTTTTATAAATCAAAGTAGTGGTAGCTTGGAGTGAAAGGATTTGAATCAAGTTTTAACTCTGCTCGTTGCTATTTTACAGTGGGCAAGCAACCTTCCAAGCCACAATTTCTACACCTGTGAAATAGAGTAGTATTTGCTCTATCTAACCTCATGAACTTATCATGTAGAATTAGGAATATAGTGGTTCATGTAAAATAACTTTTCAGTAAGTTATACAAATACAGGATGCTATTATGAAAATTAATTACTCTGATTCCTCATAGTACCCAAAATATACAACAATAACAGCAATTGTGCTTCATTAGACTGACATTCTATGGTTGAAGGAAATGTATTGGGAAAAATGTCTGAAATTTTACATTCCATTGAGCTGGGGCTCTATCTGTATTCCGATGTGAAAAGGACAATGTTGCTGCCTTTAATAGAATTTCTTTATGGGATTTTAACACCCTCTATTCAGGAAACTGCCTTTTCTGGGAACTGTGCTGATAGCACAATAAGCTCTCTTTCAGTGATGCCAATGTGTGTTTGGTTTGGTGCCATGTTTGGATCTTATCTTGTTATTTCACATGTTTATGTTGTGCTAGTTGTGCATAAGAAAACGATCATGCATTCTAATAGGATAGCAATATATGGCCATCATTTCAAAATAATGCATCAAGATGGTAAACATCATGGCACAATTTTCATTTGGCACTGACTTCGCCTCGATGTTCCATGATTCTTTTGTCAGCCACTGAAAGACAGCATGCTAGCTTTCACATTTTTTCTCTTGTTGTTAGCAAAAGATATCTGCAACTTTATGTGTCAATTGTGACATTATAATAGAGCTCACATATCATTCAAAGACATTTGCCTTTTTTGGCACTGAGAACTGACCAAAATGAAGTAAAATATTGATGAAATGGTCCTTAACCATGAGCATTTGGAGACTTATAACTACACATGAGATTTATATCTTTAGCTATTTCCCCCTTGTGCTCTTTTCTTCCTTGAATCAACCAGATAAATTGGTGGCTTTTATCCGTACTAAATGAGATCATTTTTTATTACATCCATTAAACACCAAGTTGAAACATCTCAGTACTGAACAATAGTGCTTGCTCTTGCCTATTGCTGCAGACCATCTACTTACTCTCCCACTTCAACTCCCCTGCTCTGTAACCAGAAGTTACTGTTCTGTTCCTTATAGTTTGAGAACTCACTAGTCCAGACACCTGTTTTAGGCTTCTTGAATTGAAGTTTCTTTCTCCTTCCTCTATTCTGCCCTCTATTATCATGTCTCTTGTGGTTCCCAAATCTCCCCACTTCAGCACTGGTCTGGAAACTGCCTGGCTGCCTGCAAGAGGATGGCAGCACCATTTGGATGTTTGCCATTAGCCCCAAGTTATCCTGTTTCCTCCTGACATAGTGGATGAGGTTTATACTCATGCTAGTGTTGTGCTGTGATTCAACTGGGGGATGCAAGAGCCGCCAACTCTGTGTTTATTTGCAGGCGATACAAGTCCAAGCTAGGAACTGGCACCCCTTCCACCCTACATCCATGTGCATCTCACCTTCCAGACTCACAAATCTTTGAACATGCAGTGTCGTCTTCTTAGATCACCTTCTTGTCTCCATGTGTAACTGCTTCTGGTCCATAAAGAGTCAGTTTGCTCTCCAACCTCCTGGGATTAAATATTCATTTTCTTTGCTGCTGCAACACTGGGCTCTTATCCCTAACAAAGCACTTATCATAAGCCATTGTCATTTTTAATTTATTTTTCTTTCTTTTCCACTAGCCAGAAAGCTTCTCAAGGATAGAGACTAAATCTTTTTCATCTTTTTATCTGTAGCACCTAACTCAGTGCTTGGCACATAATTAGTATCCAGATTCTACAGTTGCAGAACCTGAGTAAAGAGATGTGAAATAACTCATTGAAGATTACCAAGCTTGATGCAGCCCTGTATTATATGACTCGTGAAGCCAAGCAGCTAACTTCTACTGATGGTCAATTCAATAATTTCTTCCAGAACTACACTGGCTCGTTCTGAACTTCATTCATTTAACAATATGTATTGAATCAACTGCATGTACTCAGTGCTTTCCTAACCTCAGGGAATCAAAGATATCACAGTTACATTACCTGACTTCGAAGATCTTATAGTCTCTTGCTAAGTCCCTGTTCTGTTACTTCATTTTTCTACTGGGTTTCTTGACTCCAATTTCATTTCTAATATCCCCATAGAGAGGTCACAGTGATCCCATTTGAAATCCAGTCACAAATATTGGACAGTGTGGTTTTTTTTTTGGCTTTTCCGCTAACAACCCCTTCATGCCTCTGATTTTTATTTTCCCGCATTCTATTTTTATTCATCAAGAAAGTAAAAGTAATATATTATAGGATAGAATTTTCTTTTTGTAGCCCCTAAATGAGCACAACAGGTAGTAAGTAACTTTCCATTGTAAAGAGAATAGTCAAGGAATTTTCACACATCCACATCAGGGTGGCTAAAAGGAGGCATATAGATCCTTGCACCCTCCCCCACACAATTCCTCACCCAGTGTATATTAGCAAAACACTAGTTTTCATTGGAAAAGTCAGAGATAGAGAAGAATTTTTGATTAGGAGGGGAGTACTGGGTGCTTTTACTTTGTCCCCTTGGTGGAGGGTTGGATATTGAGCCATGTAAGAGGGTTCCAAGGAAAGAGAGAGAAGTGTCTGTTGATCCCCAGCTGGAAGCTTGCTGAGCTCTCAGATCTATTCAAAGTCACCTGACCAGAATGCAGTGAGAGAAGGGGGAACATCAACTGTATCTCTCAAAGTCTGAGGTGGAACATGAACTAAGTGACTGATATCTGAGTCTTGTCTGAAGATTTTGAATGCAAACGTCTGGCTGGAGCAGTCCATGGTGATAGGCAAGAAGAAGAGCAGCAAAGGTGTTGACTGCACTTCCACTTCCAGAGTTTCAAAGAAAACATTAGTTTTCTGAGCTCAAATGGATCACAGAGGTAGCTGAGCTTGAGCTGCTGTAAAGGTGTCCCTCCCAAGAAACAGCAGTCCATAGACCATCGGAGAGCATGTCCCAAGGTCAACTGGGGACAGCTTCCTCCACTACAAAAACCGTGCCATACTGAAATCCCACTGTGTGTGTGGTGATGGGAGGGGGGAGGGAGAGGTCAGGGGAGAGGAGCTGTGTCTCTAAAAAAACCACTGATGCAATCCATAAAAATCTATCACCTGGAAGTCTGCCATGAAAGATGGCATCAACAGGTAAGAGGGATGCAAGAACGGCACCAAGCAAATGGATTTTTGCTTATTTTCCTTTAGTTTACTTCCCTTTTGCCCTGACTTTGCAGATGCTAACAGAAAGTGAATGATGTAAGAAAGAGAAAAATAGATGAACATCTCTTCACTGAGTCAAAGGCAAGCTGAGGGGAAGTTGGCGGGGGGGTCTGTTTTTTACAGGGGTAAGTGAAGGGAAAGTGAGATTCATATTTGAATTGTAGGATGGAAAAAAATACAGCTGTTACTGTTTGCAGGATTACAAGTTCACTCTCTTGCGTAAATGAGAAAAAGAAATAAAGATTAACGCAAGTAGTCTCAGCAAAAATGTTTGTTTTGTTGTTATGTGTGTATAAATCTCTCCATCATTTTCCTGTGTCCATAACTACTGCAGGGAAGCCCTTACATAATTCTGAATTAGTTGACTCGATTATATCTTTATTATTGTTATGCCATTATTAAGGAATTGTTAATATTAATTCACATAATTAATATTAGTATCCATTAATAGTCATTCATTCACACATTCAACACATATTTAAGCACTTATATCACAGGAGGCACTATATTACAGAGAAGCTGAAAATTAGGGAAAACCAAACCAAACCCGTTACTATTGAATCTGACCCATAGCGACCCTATAGGACATAATAGAACTGCTCCACACATTTTCTAAGGAGCGCCTGTTGGATTCAAACAGCAGGCCTTTTTGTTAGCAGCTGTAGCTCTTAACCACTACACCACCAGGGTTCCTAAAAATTAGAGAGGGCATGTAAACTACTTAGAGTGATAAGTTGGTGAGTGGTATTAGCAGAGATGCAAATCAGGTCTCACTCAGAGTTCTTTGTGCCTAAGCACTAGGCTAGACCACCTACATTAATTCCAAACATGTAACTCTACTGACTAGGACAAGAGTAAATGCTGTGATCCCCTACTATGCATTGCTTGGGAACCTGCCCTGTGATAAGTCATTACACTTGAAATTAATTGTTAGTAATGCTGTTCTTTCTGGCTGAACACAAAGGTCCATGAAGTCAGGATTCATGGCTATCTTTTACCAGGGAGCCCTCTCTGGACACCTAGTGACATGTGCTAGACACTCAAAAATATATTTGTTGAATTTAAGCAGTGGAATAAAGCTTATAAATTCCAAGGGTTTGGTTGGAAACATTTTTCATGCAAAAGTGTCAAAATGGATATGGGGATCGCAGATGCAGTCACATTTTCAGAGTAAAGTAAGACTTGGCAGTCAATGGCATCAGGGCAGCCAGGATTTTTTTTTTTTCCTTCAAGAATGACATGATGGTTGCTCCATGTCACACTTATCAGAATTGTTCTTGATAGCATTTAAGTTAGGGAGCCTGTGAGCAGACATTTTCCAAGGAATAAAGAAAAGTATATCCTAGAATGGCAGTAACACAAAGTAACTGCTTTTTATTAAATAATAATTTTATCATAAAATATGCCACACTTACAAAAGAGTGTGAATAATGTATAAATTACAGAAGTATAAGGAATAATGAAACAGACACTAGCATACCCATCACACAGAATAAGAAAGAGAACATTATAAATACCACTGAATTTCTTGGTGCCCTTCCCCAAATATATCTTTTTCTATGTCCATTCCTCCACCCAACGGTACCACTAGGTGGGTATGCCCTTGCTTTTATTGAGAATTTTACTGTATATACATGATTCCTAAGCAATAGAATTTTATTTTGAATGTTTTAAAGGTATCATGACAGTGCAGCATATTTGTATTTTTCAAAACTCTTTGTGCAATTCATTCACGTTGATGTCTGTAGCCATAGCTCATTCATTTCACTCTTGTAATTTGTGTATCCATTCTCTTGTCCAAAACAGTTGGGGGGTTTATAGCTTTTTTTGGTCTTTTTTAATCAACTTAGATACCTTCTTCTACTTTATCATTATCACCACCACCATCATCACCATCATTTATTTAAGTTACTGTGTGTCAGTAGGAGCCCTGGTGGCACAGTGGTTAAGAGTTTGGCTGTTAACAAAAAGGTTAGCAGTTTGAATCCACCAGCCACTCCTTGGAAACCCTATGGGGCAGCTCTACCCTGTCCAATAGTGTCACTATGAGTTAGAATCAACTCAATGGCAACAGGTTTTTTAATGTGTCAGTAATTATTTTAAATATTTAAGAAGCATTCACTCATTTGATACCAAGAGCACCCCTATGAGGAAAGCACAATACAGTATACCATTATTATTACCATTGTAAATATGAAGAAACTGAAGCACAGTTTATGGACTATGACCATTGGTTACATAGGTAGTAACTGATGAAGTAGGATCAGAAATCAGACAGTCTAGAGCCGAGCTTCAAAGGCCACACTCTTAAATACTGAGTAATACTCCCTACTAATCATTCTCATGTATGGTGTCTGATGCACACATGCAAGAGATTCTCTAAGGTATTTAGGAGGGGAATTCCTGGATCTTAAAATATGTGCCTGTATTTTCTTTTATCAATTGATAGTCCCACAAGATGTGAATGAGTTTCTATTGCCCTATATCCCTTATATGTGAATAGTGGTGTTTTGCGATGTTCTTCTGTTTTTTGTTTATTTGTGTTTATTTTCAAGGATATAGAGGTAGATGTTGTATCTTAAAGGACTCTTGTTAGGAAACAGTCAATTCAACATAATGATCACTCACTTAAAGGACTTTGAGGTTCTAAAACTGGTATAAATGCTACACTGACTTTCAGTACAAACCAAAAGAACCCAAACCTGTTGCTGTTGAGTTGATCCTGACTCATAGTGACACTATAGGACAGAGCAGAACTACCCCATGGGGTTTCCAAGGAGAGGCTGGTAGATTTGAACTGCTCACCTTCTGGTTAGTGGCCGAATGCTTAATCACTTCACCACCAGGGCTCCCACTTCAGTATACACAAGTAAAATCAGAGCATAAGCGTTTATTTAGTAAGACTTGGCATCAGACATTTCAGTTTTGTCTATTTCATTGTTTAATGGTATGTTGATGTATTTTGAATTTGTATTTTTCCCTGAATATTGATGAAATTCAGTATATTCTCAAGTTTACTTGCTATTTATGTTTTGTCATCTGTGTAAAACATGTTCATGTTTTTTTCTACTGTTATATTGTCTTATGTGTATTGCTATGTATGTATGTGTATATTTAAAAAAAGAACAAAACAAAACATTGCCATCAAGTTGATTCTGACTCAGAGTGACCCTACAGGACAGAGTAGAAGTGCCCCATAGGGTTTCCAAAGAGATACTGGTGGATTCAAACTGACGACCCTTTGGTTACTAGCTGAGCTTTTAACCACTGCGCCCCAGGGCTCCTGTGTGTATACATTCTGTAAATAATATCTCATAGCTTGTGTCTTGTGTTTTTCTTTTTTATGATTCTTTTTTTGACATAAAGTTTTTCATTATTGTCTGAGGTACACAGTTATAGACAGGCTTCCCCTCACCCAAGTTATGAAGGAATTCACCGGTATCTTCTTCTAGTATTTTTTACAGTTCCATTTGTTTATTTTTGTTTTCAATTTTTAATTTTGAATCTTTAATCTATTGGAATATATTCTTAAGTGTGGATGTATGGTGTGAGTCAGTTTCCCAACTGGCTATCTACTTGTGGCCCAAACAGACTCTTTTCTTGAATATATCCATTCCCAATAGATTTGAGACATCATCTTTATCATACAGGACATTTCATTTGTACTTATATCCATTTCTGGTTTTTCTATTCTGTTTCATTGGTCCGTCAGTTTACTCATTCACTGGTACCATATTATTTTAATTATAGAGGTTCATAGTATGTTTTAGTATCTTGCAGGAATATTTTCTCTTCATTGCTTTGAAAGATTTTTCTATTTATTAATTATTTATTTAAAAATTAAATATTTTGTGAGATAATTGTAGGCTCACATGAACTTTTAAGAAATAATTGATTTACTATGTACCTTTTACCCAGCTTCCCCTAAGAAGAGGAATGGTCCCTCCTAATAACATGTTTAAAGTACTTGAGATGAAGTTTCAGCATCCTTCCTTCCAAGGAGCTCTCTGGCTGTACCTCTTCCAAGAGACACTTGTTCATTCTTCTGGCAGCCCGTGATATATTCAATAATCTTCACCCACACCTTAATACAAACACATCAGTTCTTCCACGGTCTTCCTTATTCATGGTCCAGCGTTCCTAGGCATATGAGGCGATTGAAAATACCATGGCTTGGGTCAGGCACACCATAGTTCTCAAAGTGACATCTTTGCTTTTGAACAAAAGAGGACTTTTGCAGTAAATTTGCCCACTGCAATATGTCATTTGATTTCTTGATTGCTGCTCCCATGGCCATTGATTGTGGGTTCAAGTAAAATGAAATCCTTGCCAACTTCAATCTTTTCTCTGTTTATTATGATGTTGCTTATTGGTCCAATTGTGAAGACTTTTGTTTTCTTTATTTATGTTGAAGTGTAATTCATACTGAAGGCTGTAGTTATTGGTCATCAGTAAGTGCTTCAAGTCCTCCTCACTTTCAGGAAATGAGGTTATGTTACCTGCATATTGCAGGTTGTTCATGAGTCCTCCTCCAATCCTGGTGCCCCATTCTTCTTCATACAGTCCAGCTTCTGAAATTATTTGCTCAGCATACAGACTGAATAAGTAGGGTGAAAGGGTACAACCCTGATACACACTTTTCCTGAATTTAAACCATGTAGAATCTTCTTGTTCTGTTTCAAACACTGCCTTTTGGTCTATATACAGGTTCCACATGAACATAAATAAGTTCTGGAATTCCCATTTTTTAGCAGTATTATCCACAATTTGTTATGATCTATATAGTCAAATGCCTTTGCATAGTCAATAAAACACAGATAAACGTCTCTCTGGTATTTGATTTCTTTTATCAGAATTTTATAATTTTCAACATATAGGTTCGTTATATATTTTGACAAGTTAAATCTAAGTATTTCACTTTCTTCGATATGGTTTTAAACTATTTATGTTTTAAAATAAACTTTACAACCAAATTCTCTAGTGCCAGGCATTAAAACAGACTTATTTGGATTGTTTTAATTTATATATTAAACTGCAAAGTATTGACATCTTTAGGATATTGAGTCATTCTCTTCCAACACAGAGGATGACTTTCAATTCAATTATACACTTCTGCTTTTTTAGAAATGTTTCAAAATTTTCTTTTTCTATTATTCTTAGAATTTATGTATTGATATTTACTGAGATTGGTCTGCCATTAAGTATTTTTTGTGCTACTTTTATCAGGTTAGCTCTCATTGTTACACTTAAATGTTATCTAGTCTTTGTAGGATTAGCAGAGTTCCCTTGGAAAACCATCTGGCAAGGATTTTTTTTTTTTTTTTTGGTAGTTATTTTGTAATGTTTTATATTTTTTTCTGTGGTAAGTTGATCTTTTTAAGCCTTCTATCTCTACAAGGGTCAATTTTGGTAAATTGCATTTTTCTTTTTAATTATGCAGTTGATGTTCATATTTATTATCACAGCATGATCATTAAGGTTGCGTGTCAACTTGTCTGGGCCATGATTCTCAGTGGTTTGACAGTTATGATGTAGTTTGACAGTCATATGATGATGTGATCACCTCCATGAGGGGATCTGCTTTGAGTACCCTATCAGTTGAAAGCGAGTTTCCTTGGGGTGTGTCCTTCATGAAATGTAAGTGGACTCTCTTGGAAGGCTTGTGGGTTTTTTCCTACTCTGGATCCTGCAGCTAGCTTCTATTCATCTGACATCTCATTCTTGGGACTTGGGCTAGCAGCTTACCTGCTGTCTTGCCTGCCAATCTTGGGATTTGTTGGTCTTCACAGCCTGTGAATAAGAGCCCTACTCTCCAACATGCTGATCTTGGGTTTGCCAGTCTCTGTGGCTATGTGAATCAGGAGAAGCCTCCAGCCTGACCCACGGATTTGGGACTTTCTAGCCTCTACAACCTCATGTGCCACTTCCTTGATATAAATCTCTCTATATATTTATTTATATGCTTTACTGGTTTTGCTTCTCTAGAGAACTCAGCCTAAGAGACATAGAGTTGGGCATAGCATTCATTTAGGATTTTTTTTTCATATACCCCATTTCAATGTTTACTGTACCTTTTTTTTTTGTTTGTTTTGTTTTTTCTCCTTATTTTGCATATTCATGCTTGAGGTTGACCATTCTGTGTCAGTTTATCAGGTTTGCTGTTGCTGTGTGCCGTCGAGTCAATTCTGACTCATAGAGGCCTAAAGGATGAAGTAGAACTGTCCCCATAGGGTTTCCTGGGCTGTAATCTTTGTGGGACCAGATCACCAGGTCTTTTTTTTCCCCACAGAGAAGCTGGCACATTCAAACTGCTGCCCTTTCAGTTAGCAGATGAGTGCTTAAACATTGTGTAAATTTAGTTCTTCTTTTATTTATGGAAAGATTTCTTACATAATAGTTTTAGTTAATATTCATGTTCCTTTTTTTCTTCATAGACTGCAGTTATACATTAGTTTGATCTTCTTTACTTATTGTCCATATCTATAACATTCTTCCTGATAAATTTTAGCTGCTTCACTAACCTCTGCAATGCTCTGTATTATATTTTTTAGTCAAATTTATTTTCTTTTTGGTACTGTGTAATTTAATCTGCTTTCTTTATGATTTCTTCTTTGTCTTTAATTTCTTTTTCTGACTTCAGTCAACTCTCTTTCCCATCTTTCTGCTTTTTGTTTGCCACTTTTTTGAGTTACTAAATATCAGTGATTATTTAGGGAAATATAATTAAATTTGGGGTGTTGTTTCACAGTGTTCCTCTGTTTTTTGTTTGTATTTATTTCAAGGATCTGTAGATAGCCATTGTGTCATAAAGGACTCTTCTTGGGGAATAGTCAATTCGACAGAATGATCACTCTTTTAAGAGAGTTTGGAGTACCTAAACTAGCATACCTACTGCACTGACTTCTAGAATATACTAGCAAAATTAGAGCATAAGTGTTTATTTAGTAGTTTTTCATGTACCCAACAATATACAAATCCTACACCTCAGCATAAAGAAAACAAGAATTCTCACAACTGGATCAGTAAGCAACATTGTGATAAAGGGAAAAAATATTGAAGTTGTTACAGATTTCATTTTGCTTGGTTCCACAACTGATGCCCATGGAAGCACCTGTCAAGAAATCAAATGAAATATTGCACTGGGCAAATCTGCTGCAAAAGACCTCTTTAAAGTGTTAAAAAGCAAAGATGTAACCTTGAGGACCAAAATGTGCCTTACTCAAGCCATGATATTTTCAATCACTCATATGCATGGGAAAGCTGAACAATGAATAAGGAAACTAAAGGAGAATTGATGCATTTCAGTTATGGTGTTGGCAAAGAATATTGAATATACCATGGACTGCTGGAAGAATGAACAAATCTGTCTTGGAAGAAGTACAGCCAGAATGCTCCTTAGGGGGAGGATGATGAAACTTCATCTCACATACTTTGACATGTTATCAGGAGGTACAATATTGTATGTCCCTGGAGAAGGGCATCTAAAGTAGAAGGTCAGTGAAAAAAAGGAAGACCCTCAATGAGATGGATTGACACAGTGGCTGCAACTGTTGGCTTAAACATAGCAACAACTGTGAGGATGGCACACAACCAGGCAGTGTTTCTTTCTGTTGTACATAGGGTTGCTACGAGTTGAAACTGACTCGTCAACATCTAACAACAACAAGGAATGAGGGCACAGATGTAGACAGAAAGGTGCCTTAGATAGTATTGCAATTAAGCAAAATAAGCTTATTAATCAACTTGTGAAGGTACATACTTGAGAAACTTTTGGTGTACGGCACTTTTTACAGTATTGTATTGACGTATTTTATCAGACATCTTTATAAAACACTTCCGATAATCTCAGTCTTATTTTTTCCTGTGCTTTTGCCTCTTTGTTCCAGCCTCATGTATGTCAGTGGCAATCAACTTTGCATGGATGTTGAACAACCTCCTGCAAGCATAACTAGACAATGCCTACACTTATGCCTTTGCTAAGCATCTCTTGACATTTTTGCATATACAACCAGGCGGTACAGGGAATTAATGCCCCCTGCAGTGGACTTTTGCCTCTGAGAGACAGCAGCCAACACATAAGTGTTATTCCCTTCTTTCCTGGATAGCCTAAGAAATTGCCTTTACATGGCTTTTCAAGAGATGGCTATGTGAGATCAATTAGTCATGCTAGATACCAAGTGATGGATAACTTAATCATGCATAGGCTTCCTGGCTCTCCCTCTTTCATTACCACATTCTCCTTCACTCCTGTTCCCAAAAATATGCTCTCTAGAATAGTGCATCACATTCGCTGCTGCCTGAGCCTCTACATTTTGGGAAACCCAGGCTAAAACAAACATGTAACAGAATTATTGACAAAGCTCCATGTTAATATCATCCCTACAGTATTCAGGAGAAATACTTGCCTAACTTCCTCACTCTAAGCACAATTACATATGCATTTTGAATATGTTAAAATAGCTGTACCCTTGGAACATGTTCCTCATTCTCTGATGGGTTGATTTCTGAGTTTTATTTTCAGACTTGATCAAACTATCGGGTGCATAGTAGACCATAGCAGACACTAAATAAACATTTGTTGGTTAAATTAATGTTGATCACTCTTTGTAAAACATAGCCCATAGAATTAGGAAAGGGACACATATTTTCTAAACCTACATTTAGAGTTTCCTTCATTGATCTCCAGGAGAAAGATGTGGCAATCAGCTTCCATAAAGATTACAGCCTTGGGAAAGTCTATGGAGCAGTTCTACTCTGTCCTATTGGGTCTCTATGAGTCGGAATCAACTCAATGGCAATGTTTTTAATTTTTTTTCATTGGTCTATTCCAGCAATTTGGCTGACTTATAAAATTCATAACTTTATGAGGTGTCTCACAAGTTCGTCCTTAGTTGACAGATATCCAAATATATGTCTCCAAATTGCCATTATGTTACGGGACATCCGAGTGTTGATCTTTAAATGGCCCCCCCAACACCTTATCGTGATTAATCACTGAGTTTTGAAAGCTAGTTGAAAATTTGCATTACTTACATTCCTAGATTTTGCTTTTGTCCTGTAAAAATTTAGCTCTAAGCAACATCTGATTTATTTGACGAAAGTTTCAACAACTGTACCAGTAGTGGGCTCTGCTTCCTTTGACTTTGAAAAGGATCTTCTCAGAACCATTGAAAAAGAAAAGTTTATTTCTACTTCATACATTAGTCTTCTAAAGGCCTTTGATATCCTTAAAAGTACTCATGGCCTAAATTACCACCACATTCTTATAGAAATAAGTGAAATCTGGATTTAAAATAATTGACACCTAAGGGAAAACTTATTAAATATAGTAATCTTTATCAATCATGTAAAAGGTTTTTTTTTTTTTAGATCAAACATTAAAAGTGAACAAATCCTTTTTTTCTTCTTTCAAGCTAGTTATTTATATGTGTAAGGATATCTATTCACTATTAGATAGAGAAATGCCTAAAAAACAAAAGGATTCCTTAAGTGGAAATAGCCTGTCAAATACATCCACATTTGAAATATCACCGTGCACCCACCATTCCTGCCCCCACGCTTAGTTAAAAAAAAAAAAAGGGAGAGGGAGATGATGCATAAAAAGCAGCAACATAGGATGACAAGTTTAACTAACAAGCATTTACATCTTTTAACATTGCACATTTTTCATTTACGTGTAGATAGATGGGTGAATTCTTTGAAAAGCGAGTAATTTCTTTGAGTTTAAGGATTCCTGAGGGAGTTTATTTTAGGTGGAATTCCTCGCTATAAAAAAAAAATACAAAAAATACATTTTCCTACAATTGCGTTCACTTTCACCAGTTGAAGTTCAAATCTTGTTATATCTTGAGTTTAAGAAAGAAACTGATCTTGAATATGAGGAATTTCCCTCCCGAGATCTCATTTCAGTTACTAAAAGCCATATGGCTAAAGAATCACTATGTTCCATGGTTTAGAAGTGCAATAGATTTTGCTTTGGAGTGACACCTAAGGGAAGTAGATTCTGTTGAGGAGAAATTAAAAGAGCAAATATATAACAATGAAATTGAGAGTACAGAGCTATGACAGAAATGGGGGAAAACACATTTCTGTGGCTCTTGAAAGGAATCACAGTACACATTTAAATTTGCTTTTGAAGCTGCTAAATAAGGGGCAGATTTTGCTTCACTCTAAAATGAAATAACTTTGCATCTCTCTTATTTGTCTTAAATAAAACTGTTTCACTTTCTGATTTGGACTGGGTGTGTTCTGTGATTGTGAATGGTCAACACAAAGATGGGTAAGGTATTATTTTATGGGCTTGTCATTCTTTCAAATTGTGACCATGAACTTCATATTTTATATGTATACATGTCTATGCTTTGCATAACAGACCATATTGATTCCATGTGTATTTCTTTACTAAGGTAAGCTTGGCATTGTTGCATATCAGACCAAACCACTGGCACACTTCCTTTTTTTCTTCCAGAAACCTGATCCCTGAGAGCCTGTATTTTAATTATTATGCCTTTCTGACTGACGATGAATGAAACTGAGATAGAGTTGACTTATGATGAAGAAAATTATTTTAGCTTACAGTCCCTGGGTGTCTTAGTTACTTAGTGCTGCTATAACAAAAATGCCACAGTAGATGGCTTTAACAAACAGAAGTTTATTCTTTTAAAGTTTAGGAGGCTAGAAGTCCGAATTCAGGGTTCCAGCTCCAGGGGAAGTCTCTCTCTTTCTGTCAGCTCTGGAGGAAGGTCCTTGTCATCAATCTTCTCCTGTTCTAGGAGCTTCTCAACACAGGGACTCCATATCCAAAAGACACGCTACACTCCGGGCGCCGCTTTCTTGGTGGTATGAGGTTCCTCTGTCTTCTGTTTGTTTCTCTTTTATATCTCAACAGAGATTGACTTAAAACGCCACGTAGTAGTGTAGATTGAGCCCTGCCTTATTAACATAACTGCTTCTAATCCTGCCTCATTAACATCATAGAGGCAGGATTTACAACACATACGAAAATCACATCAGATGACAAAATGGTGGACAATCACACAATACTGGGAATCATGGCCTAGCCAAGTTGACACATATTTTTGGGGGACACAATTCAGTCCATGACATTGGGTCAGGAACATCCAATTTACAGACAGCTCGTACTTGCACATTAATGTTATGTAATTTTCCCTTACTTTGAAATGATTGGAACCCTGATGGAGTCACGGTTAAGTGTTCAGCTGCTAACCGAAAAGTAGGCAGTTCAAATCCACCAGCCACTCCTCGGAATCCCTATGGGGCAGTTCCATGCTGTTGCTATGAGTCAGAATCGACTTGACAGTGATAGGTTTTTTGTTTTTTTTTTTTAATAACTGAACCAACCTCTACTTGCAACAAATCGTTCATCACGGCCTCCTTCACTTGCTGCATGTGCAGCTTTTAAATCATTGAAAATGTTTCAGGTCTTTTCTTGCACTAAAGTAAGGCTACATAAGAACTGTATGACTTACCTACAAATTCGACTTAAAGACCCACTTAGGAACAGATCTCTTTCATAACTCGGGGACTGCCTGTACTTTAAATGGAAGGAAAATTCAGTTCAGGCTTTTTAGCCTAACCTTCTTTGACCATATTGGATGTAGACATCTTTTCAAATAAAAGAAAACATTTTCTTAGTGTATTTTCAATAATGAGAGCACAGGTTTTAATCTTCATAGTGATTACAGGAAAGAGAAAAGAACCCTGGAATATAGATTGAAAAATTTGAGGGAAATACTTTTTGGGGGAGGGGGGATTTGAGAGAAAAATGATTCAGTGGTACTCTAGGCATCATCAGTCTGAGTAATTGACTATTTGTTCCTTGTCTCAAAAGAAGAATTACCTGGACAAAATACAAAGAAAATTAGATAGGACATCTGAATAAACTTCTGAAAGTCAGGTTGAAGAAGTAATAGACTAGGTTTCCAAGAGGTGATTCACAAAAATAGGGTAGACAGTATGAGAAAGAATATGATTTTTGGACATCCATAGGTGTCTTAATGTCTTAGGACTTCTTCATTGTTGTCTGTAGAATGAAATGCTGTGGTTTTATTGCAAACGGCTGCCTGCCTTTGTCTGAAAACTTAAGTATCTTTGGAAATTAGACATTTAAAATAAAGATTATTTGCTGTAACATAAACCATGTTTTGATCATCAGAACTCGTAGCAGTTGTTTCAGAGTATCATGAGATTTTCCTTTGTTTCCATATTTTCCCCTTAAATTATACACATTTCCTGACCCTTTGCCAAGCCCCTGGTAGTGAAACATTATTTAGGAGATCAAACACAGATCATATGAAAGAAACATCTGTTGTAGCTATTGTTTTTCAGAGGTTCAGGTTGCCCAAGAGGTCTACTAGGCAATATTTTCCAATTCTTGTTTCTATACAACTGGGGGATTTTGGTGTCAGCAAAGGATAAAAGGCCTTTAATTTAATGTTTGAGATGTGTGTGTCCTGAAGTTATTTGTACTGAAAATGTTTTTGTAGAAAAAAAAAAAATCCATGGTGACTATTGCAGTGTTCTCTGCTCTTCAAAACCAACTACTGGTAATAAAACTCATCATTGTAAGTGGATGACGAAAAGTCATAGAGGAAGGGATGGGAAGCAGCTGCTACTTTAATTGTTCTTGATTTCCTAGTCCCCTCCCCACCTGCTGCTTTAATCCCCCAAATTTTCCTAACCCAAACCTCAAAGCAGAGCTCTTTTTCAAGGGAAGGAGACAGTCCTTTGAGCCAACATTTCTCTCTACTCATATTTCATCTATGCCCTGCCTTGAAGTCAGTTGTTGGTCTTGCCATTCTCTTTTAAAATACATCAAAAAAGGAGAGGTAAATTATATTTTAGTGACAAGCCTTGGTTATGTGTTGGATACAGAGGGTTTATAGCCCTGGGAGGTAATTTTCAGATTGAAATGTTCTTCATCTGTTCAGATTACATCTTCTAACAGGGTGATAGTCTTAGTGAAAATGGTGATGGCAAAACCATCTGAGATTTCACGCAAGGAAATTTCACTGAAGGAGCATTTCCCTTGTTCTTCAATTACTAAATTCAAAATTAATTACATATTTTATTACTTTCATTAAAACAATCCAACTAAAAAATTTAACATGCTGTATTTTTTTTTTTTATGTCTTAGTCATCTAATGCTGCTATAACAGAAATACTACAAGTGGATGTCTTCAAGAAAGAGAAATTTATTCTCCTGTAGTCTAGCAGACCACAAGTCCAAACTCAGGACATCAGGTCCAGGGGAAGACCCTCTCTCTCTGCTGGCTCCATAGGAAGGTCCTTGTCGTCAGTCCTCCCTTGGTCTGGGAGGATCTAAGCACAGGAACCTCAGGTCCAAAGTATACACCGTACTCCTGGCACTGCTTTCTTGGTGGCATGAGGTCTCTCTCTCTCTCTACTCACCTCTCTCTTCTATATCTCAAAAGAGATTGGCTCAAGACACTATCTAATCTTGTAGATCTCATCAATATAACTGCCGTTAACCCATATTATTGCATCATAGTGATAGGATTTACATCACGTAGGGAAATCACACTAGATGACAAAATGGTAGACAATCATACAATATTGGGAATCATGACCTAGCCAAATTGAAAAATATTTTTGGGGAACACAGTTCAATCCATGAGACTATATAAAAGTTACTGTATGGGATACAACAAAAGATAGTCAAAAAGTTCTGGACTGGGAGCTCAGTAAACTAGAGCTCTGCAACTCGTTAGTTCTGTGATCCTGAAACTGTCTTTTACATTTCTTTGTAGCTTGTACCAGGTAGGATCCTATAGAATATAGGAAAAATCAGATATTTTCCCACATTTAACATGTTCTTTTACATTGGACCATTATACCAGAGACACGGGACATTCAAAGACAAAAGTAGGGAAAATATTTTCTTGCCTTTACTTTAGAGGATGTTCATCTCAGTCATTCTAAGCTTAAAGAAAAATTGAGCTGATTAATTCTCTAATATAGAATCATCATCATTAATCATCACGATCAATCATCGTCATCATCATCAATCATCATCATTATCATGAACGTCATTATCATCGTCTCACCACCAATGACAACCATTTTCAAAATATTGTATTACCCCAAGGGATACAAAAATATTGTACTACCTGTGGTTCAAAAAAGGAGTCTGCTAACCAGTGTTATGTGGCATGACAGTATATTGTTAATATTATAAGATATATGTGTGTATACATATAATATGTCACTTTTAAAAATTTTATTTTGAAATAATTTAAGACTTCTAGAAGAGTTGCAAAATTAATTCAGAGAGTTTTCATATGTATTTCACCCAGCTCTCTGATGTTAACATCTTGTGTAGCCTTAGTATGATTCTCGAAATTAAGAAATTAACTTTGATATGATCAAACCCACTGCCATTGTGTCAATATCAACTCATAGCGACCCTATAGGAAAGAGTAGAATTGCCCCATAAAGATTCCAAGGCTGTAAATCTGCGTGGAAGAAGACTGCCACATATTTCTCCCTCAAAGAAGCTGATGAGTTCAAGCTGCAGACCTTTTGGTTAGCAGCCAAGGCCTTTAACCACTATACCACCAGGGCTCTTTTGATACAATACTCTTAACTAAATTGAAGACTGTTTGAATTTCACGAGTTTTCCAGGAATGTATTTTTCTGTTCCAGGATTCAATCTAGCACACCATATTGAATTTAGTTTTGTGGGTTCTTGGTCTTCAATCTGTGATACTTCTTTAGTCTTTCCTTGTCTTTCATGATCACAGTGAGCCACTCCTATGTCCCAACGTGCTATCCTATTAAAAAAAAAATAAAAGTTATTAAATAAAACATTGATATTTATCAAATCCCCTTCCCTTTCATAAGGTTGATGGGGGCTGTGATTTCTTTGACTCCACTGGTATGAAGTATTGTTAAGGTTTAACCACCAAGAATATGTTGTTGTTGTTGTTGTTAGGTGCCCTCGAGTTGGTTCTGACTCATAGCGATCCTATGTACCACAGAATGAAACACTGTCCCTTCCTGCTCCATGCTCACAATCGTTGTTATGCTTGAGCCCATTATTCTAGTCAGTGTGTCAATCCTTCTCGTTGAGGGTCTTCCTCTCTTTCGATGATCCTATACTTTGCCAACCATGAAGTCCTTCTCCAGGGACTGCTTCCTCCTGACAACATGTCCAAAGTACGTAAGACGCAGTCTCGCCAATCTTGCTTCTAAGGAGCATTCTGGTTGTACTTCTTCCAAGACAGATTTATTCGTCCTTTTAGCAGTCCATAGTATATTCAATATTCTTCACCAACACAATTCAAAGATGTCAATTCTTCTTCAGTTTTCCTTATTCATTGTCCAGCTTTCACATGCATATGATGTGATTGAAAATACCATGGCTTGGGTCAGGCCCACCTTAGTCTTCAAAGTGACATCTTTGCTTTTCAACACTTTAAAAAGGCCTTTTGCAGCAGATTTGCCTAAAGCAATAAGTTTTTTGATTTCCTGACTGCTGCTTCCATGGCTGTTGAATGTGGATCCAAGTAAAATGAAATCCTTGACAACTTCAATCTTTTCTCCATTTATCATGATGTTGCTCATTGGTCCAGTTGTGAGGATTTTTGTTTTCTTTGTGTTGAGATGTAATCCATACTGAAGGCTGTGGTCTTTGATCTTCATCAGTAAGTGCTTCAAGTCCTCTTCACTTTCAGCAAGCAAGGTTGTATCATCTGCATAATGCAGGTTGTTAGTGAGTCTTCCTCCAATCCTGATGACCTGTTCTTCTTTGTATAGTCCAGCTTCTGGGATTATTTGCTCAGCATAACAGATTGAATAGGTATGGTGAAATGATACAAGACTGATGCATACCTTTCCTGACTTTAAACCACTCAGTATCTCCTTTTTCTGTCAGAACAACTGCCTCTTGATCTATGTACAGGTTCCTCGTGAGCACAAGTAAGTGTCCTGGAATTTCCATTCTTAGCAATGTTATCCATAGTTTGTTATGATCCGCACAGTCAAATGCCTTTACATAGTCAATAAAACACAGGTAAACATCTTCCTGGTATTCTCTGCTTTCAGCCAGGATTGATCTGACATCAGCAATGATATCCCTGGTCCCAAGGGCTCTTCTGAGTCCAGCTTGAATTTCTGGCAGTTCCCTGTGGATATACTGTTAAAGCCGCTTTTGAATGATCTTTAGCAAGACTTTGCTTGCATGTGATATTAATGATATTGTTTGATAATTTCCACATTCGGTTGGATCACCTTTCTTGGGAATAGGCATAAATATGGATCTCTTCCGGTTGGTTGGCCAGGTAGCTGCCTTCCAAATTTCTTGGCATATATGTGTGAGCACTTCCAGTGCTGCATCCATTTGTTGAAACATCTCAATTGGTATTCCATCAATTCCTGAAGCCTTGTTTTTTGCCAATGCCTTCAGTGCAGCTTGGACTTCTTCCTTCAGTGCCATTGGTTCTGGATCACATGGTACCTCTTGAAATGTTTGAACACTATCTAACTCTTTTTGGTATAATGACTCTGTATACCCCTTCCATCTTTTGATGCTTCCTGCATTGTTTAATATTTTCCCCATAGAATCCTTCAGCATTGCAACTCAAGACTTGATTTTTTCTTCAGTTCTTTCAGCTTGAGAAACGCAAAGCTTGTTCTTCCCTTTTAGTTTTCTATTTCTAGTTCTTTGTACATGTCATTATAGTACTTTACTTTGTCTTCTTGAGCCTCCTTTGAAATCTTCTGTTAAGTTCTTTTACTTCATCATTTCTTCCCTTTGCTTTAGCTGCCCGACATTCAAGAGCAAGATTCAGAGTCCCTTGTGACATCCATTTTGGCCTTTTCTTTCTTTCCTGTCTTTTTTAATGACCTTTTGCTTTCTTCATGTATGATGTCCTTAATCTCACTAGTGTTCAAGGCATCAAATCTGTTCTTGAGATGGTTGCTAAATTCAGGTGGGATATACTTAAGGTTGTACTTTGGCCCTCTCGGACTTGTTCTAATTTTCTTCAGTTTCAATTTGAACTTGCATATGAGCAATTGATGATCTTTTCCACAGTCGGCACCTAGCCTTGTTCTGACTGTGATATTGAGGTTTCCCATCCTCTCTTTTCACAGATGCAGATGATATGATCCCTGTGTATTCCACTTGGTGAGGTCCATGTGTATAGTTGCCATTTATGTTGGTGAAAAAGATATTTGCAATGAAGAAGTCATTAGTCTTGCAAACTTCTATCGTTCAGTCTCTGGCATCGTTTCTATCACCAAGGCCGTGTTTTCTAACTACCGATCCTTTTTCTTTGTTTCCAGCTTTTGCATTCCAATCACCAGTAATTATTAGTGCAGCCTAGTTGCATGTTCAATCAATTTCAGACTACAGATGTTGGTAAAAATCTTCAATTTCTTCATCCTTGGCCTTAGTGGTTGGTGCGTAAGTTTGAATAATAGTCATATTAACTGGTCTTTCTTGTAGGCTTATGGATATTATCCTAATACTGACAGCCTTGTACTTCAGGATAGGCTTTGAAATGTTCTTTTTTTATGATGAATGCAAAGCCATTCCTTTTCAAGTTGTCATTCCCAGCACAGTAGACCATAGGATTGTCCGATTCAAAATGACCAATACTAGTCCACTGTGGCTCACTAATGCCTAGGATATCGATTGATGTTTATGCATTTCATTTTTGATGACTTCCAATTTTCCTAGATTCATGCTTCATACATTCCATGTTCTCATTACTAATGGATGTTTGCAGCTGTTTCTTCTCATTTTGAGTCATGCCACATCCCGAAAGCTTGACTACATCCATGTCATTAAGGTCAACTCTACTTTGAGGAGTCACCTCCTTCCTCAGTCATCTTTTGAGTGGCTTCCAACCTGGGGGGCTCATCTTCCAGCACTATATCAGATGGTGTTCTGCTGCTATTCATAAGGTTTTCACTGGCTAATTCTTTTCAGAAGTAGACTGTAGGTGCTTCTTCCTAGTCTGTCTTAATCTGGAAGTTCAGCTGAAATCTGTCCACCATGGGTGACCCTGTTAGTATCCAAATACTGGAGGCACAGCTTCCAGCATTGCAGCAACACCCAAGCTCCCACAGTAAGACAAACTGACAGACACCAAGAATATAGTTGGGGCGAATCTGTGCATTTTCAGGAACCCATGCAACTGACCTGGGATGGACCTCCATACATATACGGTGAACTGGCACTACCCCTTAATTTCCTAGATGTATATTGTACGTATGTGTGGCTGGGCTTGTACTAATATTGACAACTGGTTCTGCACTTGAGGACTGTTAAGATGGGTTGAAGTCTAAAGCTACTTTTTAAATTAAGGAACTAATTTCTAAGGGATCAGAGTCACCAGAATGACTGTCACCTGATTTCCCTTTCCCAAAGGGTCATGGAAACTCTTCTAAACCCTGGCCCATTTTTATAACATACGGACTTGTTAGTCCCTAATGGTACCACTATTATGACTACTCAGGTCTGAGGACACTGACTCCAGCCTTCATGACTCTCACTCCAGTTATCTTAGAACATATTCTCTTTATTTCTTGTGCAGAACTGGGCATTATAAGTTGCTTTATATAGATATTTGTGCTTTCTTTCTGTTCTATCTTTTTAAAATTCCTTCAGTATTTTTCCACTCTCTCTCATTAGATCATAAGTGCTTTTGTAATCACCTACAGTTCTATGTATAGTCAACTCTTGATTATCTGGGCTAATGGAGGGAAGCATTAGCATGGATGATATCAGAGGACAAATAAATTTCCCAGCGGTCTACATCAATTCTATGAATGCATCTGTGTCCCGGAGGCAGGCAAATCAAAATCTAAGAGAAGCAGAGAGCAGAGAAGCATTCTGAATGAAAAAGTGGGATGGCACATTCTTACGGAACCATGAACTTGCCCTGCAGCTGCTAGTAAAATTTTGTTCTACCCTGGCCAGACTGCTGGAAGATTCTCAAGAGTGGGGTTCCAAGGATCTTTCGGTGTGTATTCTCCTCTACTGGCCCTCTCCCTTTTGGCATCTGTGTTCGTTTAGCATAGTCTTAGGCCAGGACTATTGAAATGCAATACATGCATAAAGAAGGAGCGACAGAATTCTTGGCAGAGAAGTCAATAAAACAGAGCATTTATGAAATCTGGGAAAAGAAACAGTGTTAGTGATGGGTCTTGCCTTAGGAGGAGGGCATGTTAATTAAATAAATGTTTTTTACTTTCCTTTAAGTCCAGCTTCCAGCTTATGCCTTAAACATCCAAACAAAACTAAACACACTGCGATTAAGTGGATTCTGACTCATAGTGACCCTGAAGGACAGAGTAGAACTGCTCCATAGGGTTTTCAAAGCTGTAGTCTTTGTGGAAACAGACTGACACATCTTTCTTCCACTGACCTTTGGGTTGTAGCCGAGTGCTTTAACCATTGCTCGACCAGGGCTCCTCTTGCCTTAAACATAAAGCTCTTTAACCAAATCCATTGCCATTGATTCCAACTCACAGTGACCCTATCAGACAGAGCAGAACTGCCCCATAGGGTTTCCAAGATGCAGCTGGTGGATTCAAATTGCAGACCTTTTGGTTAGCAGTCGAGCTCTTTACCACTGCACCACCAGGGCTCCCTATAGGACAGAGTAGATGCTTAATCAATGTTGGAGAAAGCTGGGTGAATAAACGAGCAGAAAGATAAAAGAAAGATCCATAAGCTAGAGAGACTTCCTGAGTAGTCAGGAATCTGCTGTACACAAAATCCAGTCTCTGTATAATTGAACATTCTGATTGCATACCATGAATATTTGAGGAATAATTATAGGAAGGCTCTCTAGTTAAACATGCTTTTCACATTTTATGGTTTAAGAATAAACCTGTACAAGAGTAGTTCTATTTCATTACATGGTGGGGAGAGAGCATTTTAGAGTACATACTATATTCCAGGTATGGGCTTTGCTATTTTATCATGTTTATTACTTAAACAATTCTTTGTTGCTGTTGTTGTTAGGTGCCGTCGAGTCGGTTCTGACTCATAGTGACCCTATGCACAACAGAACGAAACACTGCCCGGTCCTGAGCTATGCTTAAAATCGTTGCCATACTTGAGCTCATCGTTGCAGTCGCTGTGTCAATCCACCTTGTTGAGGGTCTTCTTCTTTTCTGCTGACCCTGTACTCTGCCAAGCATGATGTCCTTCTCCAGGGATTCATCCCTCCTGACATGTCCAAAGTATGTAAGACACAGTCTCACCATCGTTGCTTCTAAGGAGCATTCTGGTTGTACTTCTTCTAAGACAGATTTGTTCATTCTTTTGGCAGTCCATGGTATATTCAATGTTCTTCACCAACACCACAATTCAAAGGCATCAGTTCTTCTTCGGTCTTCCTTATTCATTGTCCAGCTTTCACATGCATATGATGCAATTGAAAATATCATGGCTTGGGTCAGGTGCACCTTAGTCTTCAAGGTGACATCTTTGCTCTTCAACACTTTAAAGAGGTCCTTTGCAGCAGATTTACCCAATGCAATGCATCTTTTGATTTCTTGACTGCTGCTTCCACGGCTCTTGATCGTGGATCCAAGTAAATGATTATTAATATGCTCTTTTGATATGTGAAGCAGCAGAGAGTCATAGCTGTTAGTATCTGTTCCAAAGTTATCCAGCTATGTTATAGAGCAACCTAGGCTTCAAATCCATGTCTTCTCTTGAAATCCCATCTTTATTATTCATTGTGTTGCTTCCCAGGTATAATAGCAGCTACAGTTTATTGAATGCCTGTTATGTGAAGATACTCTATTTCCATAATTTCTAATCTTCACATTCACCTAGACAAGTGGGTATTGGTATCTCTATTTCACAGGTGAGGGCAGAGCAAGAGAAAAAATAATAATAATAATAATGGGCAAGTGCACTGGTAGAGCTGAGATTAAACCCAAGCCCAGTATCTTTCCACTACATTCTGTTCTCTTCTTCCAAATACCGTGTTCTTTAATTAAGGTCATGTAGTCTCTACTGTAAGCAACCTTGACATTTTGTTCATTTGTATTATGATTTCATTACTCTTGAGTAACAGTATATTTAAACTGTAAAATGACAACCTGTATGTCTTATACACACATGTACACAGATGCATGTACACATGTAGATACATTTATTATTTCACAAGACACAGAAAGAAACCCAGGTTCAGAAAATGCTCATAGAGCAACAAATCTCAAGAAAGTGTAAGGTATTGCTAACATTAACAAATCATTACTCTGCACCGTTAGACCACGGTAAACAGAAATCTGTTGTAGAAATTTGCTTGTGGTTCTTCCCCCAATGTGAAAATCAGTCTCATTCTTAAGATGAAACAATATAATCCTTACTACACATTCATGTCTGCAAAGGTAATTGGACAGTTTTGGCCCATTGATCTAATATTCTGTGGCAGGGTGGTAGAAGCTGATGTTATGATGGAACCGAGAGTCTGTTTTGTGTTTATTTCTGGACACTATTGCATTTCTTCACTCCTCCTCAGGGACTGGGTTGTGGTCCACAGTGCTGTTCAAGGCAGAATTTCTCTACTGCTCCTTAGCGAACGGGAGGCTATCCATGTGAAGAGTATTCTGTGGAGCCCCATCTTACCCATGAGAGACATCAGGAAAAACTCCAGTGAAAACTCAGACTGTATGATGGGGCACTCCACAGTGATCCTTCCATAGGCCCATCCTTCATGAGAGAAAGAAAAATCTAAGACTTCAGGGTAACTGTTGCTTCAATCAACTTACCTATTCCTCGGTATTTTTATGTGCCTCACCCTAACAAACTGTGCAGTGCTAGGACTAAGCAGTTTTGGAAATGTGTGTATCTCATATGTCAATGCCAACCTACCTGCCAGGAGTCTCCTAGGTTTCCAGGTTTGAATCCCTCTTGACTGTCTGTGAGTATAAAGGTTGGTCCTCTGACCTTCTTTCAAGGTCATCAGATTTGCTTTGTATTTTTATATCCTTTGAAAAATTTCTGCTGTATTTTTTATTTTACTCCTTTTCAATTTATTTATGTGCGACAGCCTCAATCATCCAGTTATCAACTCAGTAAAATCTTGCAGAATGTCCATTTTATCATTCAGGCCTGAAATCTGTTCTGCAGTCCTTTTATTTCCCTCCTGAATTGCTTTCAAAGCCCTCTAGGGAGCTGGCCTGAAAAAATAGAGAATTCTCACATTGTTTCGATGAAAGGTGCTATATAACCACACAGCAGGATTATTGTTCCCTTTTCTCTTTCATTTTGGTGTCCCTGACTGATCTGCTCTGCATTGCAAGCACAGTGGCCTTTTTTCATCTTAATTTTATTCACTGCTGTGGTTACTTTCTTTCAGGAACATCAGATAGGTGTTAAGTAAAAGACAGGCACCGGTGACACAAGGAAAGCCTAGGCACCTCCCTTCCCTCGTTACTGATTTCCAACACTTTGACCATTCAGCTGAGCGCAGCTGCCACTGCAGCGATCCCTTCCCAGAGGAGGTTCCATTTCCCCTGGAGTTTTGGCTTTGTGTATAGAACTAGCCTAACCCAATGAAAGCAAACTGAAAAATTAAATTAACTCATTCATCTAGGTGTTTAATGTAATATTTTGACAGATCTGCATAAACTGAACTTCCTAAATTGGGCATAAGGGAATAAAATTGATGGATTCAACTTCATTTCTGTTGGTGAAATGCGGAGATTTGTAATCCATCAGCTGTTCTCCCTAAGGTACTCTCACGACAGCTCATGCTGCCTTCAGCACCATTAAGTGCAAACACCTCTGCTTAAACAATAGTAGCTGCATAACAAAAATTAGCAAAACCCAGTTGTAAGTAAAGAGTTGACATTAAGTCAATATGTTTAAAAGCTAACCAAAACAAAACATGTAGAACAACAACAAAAACCCTTGCCATCAAGTCGATTCTGACTCATAGTGACCCTATAGGAGAGATTAGAACTATCCTATGGGATTTCCAAGTTGTGGGTGGTGGTTTTTGAACTGCCGATCTTTTGGTTAGCAGAGGAGCTTGTACTATTTTTAATCTCAAAAGAGAAATGTGATATTATTTATTTAAATAAAATTAACCGTTAAAACAACTAAAAAAATGAGGAATGTCTTTGTGGTTGTAAGTAGTAGCATACACAGATATGTTCGGTTGTTGGCTCTGTGTATATAGTTCTGTGTCTAGATGAATGTGTGCAGCCAGCTTTTTTTTTTTTTTTTAGAGGACTTTATAAGGTAATTAACTTAAATTGGCTGTGTGCAGAATGTACTCAAGATAAGAAATAAGATAAGAAATAAGATAGAGCAGAGGAAGACTTCCAAAATACTTCTAAGGTGGCTGGGGCAGGGGTGGGTCCCAATAAGTACAGTGTTTATTTATAAAGTTGTATCATAATGGTTTGAATAAGTACATGGCTCCCGATTCATAAAAATCTACCATGGTGTAAAAGGACATGAAAAGGGGCCAAACCATTTATTTCCAGGTTTTCACAGCATGTGTTCTCTTGATACTGAGTAGGAAAATGCAGCTGTTTATTTGGAGAATCCTAGTTCCAGGACTATTTCTTCAACAGGAAAAGAATGTCGTCAAGTGAATATGTATGTTTCGGTGGCATTGAAGTTAGCCATGTACGAAAACATACTGTCAATATTGCTATGTTAGTGATGTTGCTAAACACTGGCTATTTTGACCTACAGTATGATTAACAGAAATCAGGTCAGAGATCTACACAAAGAAATAGTCTATAAATGTTTATCTTTTAATTTGAACTGATTTAAAATGTTAGGAAAAGGGTAGTAGAAGAAATAACTTGGAATCTTACAATTTTATGGCTCAAAGTCCCCATATTTTACTGAATCTAAAAAGCTTTGATGTTAGTGCTTTCGTGATTTCTCCAGAAAGTATGAAGGAAAGGTTTTTATTTTTTATTGTCACAACCATAGTTAACAACAATGTAAAATGCCATTGATCATAAGATGCATCTCGATCTCAGAGAGGTTAAATTGTGTGTGTGGAGGGGGAAGACTGTATTTTAGAATTGATAGGATAGGATTTTATAGAGATGAAATCCAACTAAGTCCTTTTGCAAAGAATGAACTGAAAGTCCAAAGTGCCTGCAGGTCGTGAAGCTGCTTAATAATGAGGCCTGGCCAGATCCCCTGGCCATCTGCTCAGCTTTTCTCAGGATGCCCTGTACTCTGCCCTATGGCATTTTCCCCTTAAACTGGACTTAACCATAAGTTAATAAACTTTTCAGGTACAGATAATTAGTCAGATAAGCTAACGATGTTTATGTGTTTGTGAATGTGTTTCCATGAGTGCCCTCCACTCAGTTCTGACTCAGAGCAACCCCCTGTGTTCCACCGTAGAACTGTGTTCCATTGGGTTTCTGATGACTGTGATTTTTCAGAAGTAAATCTCCAGGCCTTTCTTCTGAGACACCCCTGAGTGAATTCAAATTCCAACCTTTTCAGATACTGGCCAAACACTTAACTGTTTGAGCCATCTCTCTCTCTCCCTCTCTTTCTCTCTCTCTTTATAAGAAGGTAAGTCAAAAAATATTGCTATAAAATCACAGCAGCCTTTATTAAACAAAAAATATCAAAACATGAAGCTGTTGTTTCTCGACATATCCTTCATCTAGGTTTACACACTTCAGAAGGAGGTGTTTCCATCTCTCTAACCCTTACCCCCAAAATTCTGTGCTCTGATTTACATCACATCAAAATGGCACTTTTGCCTTCCTAGAGGGACACAAATCATGATCCTTTTAAATGTTCTTTGAGTGTTGGGAACAAAAAGAAGTTTGAAGGGGCAAGAAAAGGGCTGTAGGGTGGATGGGGTAAGGTTTCCCAAAGAAATTCTCATAGATAGCCCTTGCTATCCTCAAAGACTGAGCAAATGTATTGTGCTGATGGAGAAAAATTCTGGCCTTTTTCTCATTAAGGCAGTTTTCAATTTTATTAAAAATTCTTCATAATAAGCCCCCATGATCATTCTGTGTCATTTGAGAAAATCTATCAAGATTACCCATTTGGAATCACAAAAATTAGTCACCATACCTTCTGAGCAGTCTTCCCTCTGTTAGCTCACCTTGGAGGTCTTCCAGACCTTCTTTAAAATGCTTGATCCGTTTAAACCTGTTGTATTATGTGGGACAGCGTTCTTGTAAATTTGTTGCAAAAACTTCAATGACTTGGGAAGATGTCCACTTGAGTTTTGTTAAGAATTTTGTATTAGCCGTGACCTCAAAATATTTTTCCCCCCCAAGGCACAAAAAGTATCCTTTTTTTTCTTTTTGAAGTGTCCTAACTAGTCTAAGACAAGAGTATTATTGAGAGAACTTTTCTGCAGCGATTGCAGAGACATGTTTAAACACATTTGGTTTGGAATAAGCCCTTATATGTATGAACTGAAACCCTAGTAGCAATACTTTTGGACTTACCCTTGTGTGTGTGTGTGTGTGTGTGTGTATGTGTGTGTATGTGTCTGAGGTCACTTACTCATTCTTTCCTTCATTTATTTGATTCGTTTACATAATTTTCCAGTGCCATCATTAAGATCAAAAACCAAACCCCATTGTCTTCCAATCGATTCTGACTCCTAGTGACCCTATAGGATGGAGTAGAAGTGCCCCATAGGGTTTTCAAGGAACATCTGGTGGATTCAAACTGCCAACCTTTTGTTTAGCAGCCAAGCTCTTAAACCACTGCACCAGGGGGTAGTCATCTTAAATAAAAGGGTTGGCAATTATTTGGTGTTTGATATTAGCAATCTTTTCTAGTTCTAAATTTTCTCATTCCATGTATTCAACAACCACGTTTATTTATATGTTTCATTCATTGCTCAGTATGTTTGAGCAGCTGCTTCATGTTGGCATCTATGCTACATCTCTGGATGCAACTTGATTCTGTGCTTTGTGGATAATTATTCAAATAATTGTGTATTTACAATCATGGTAAATGATATGAAGAAAGGTGAGTGATATGAGAATCTCTAAAAGGGAGGATAGCATTATTTAGACCACTCCAAAGGTGCTATGTAATCTAACATCTGAAAGATGAAGCTAGATGAAGAGAGCAGGGGAGAGCTTTCCAGTCAGAGTGAAAGGCAAATATAATTTCCTGGAAAATGGGAAGACCTTGAGTTTCTTAAACTCTGGTGTGAACATAGGGGTCCATGCAAGGTTTTAGATTATAAAACACTACAATGGAAGGGGGAAAAAAAAGGAAGAAGGATAGGTATTGGCTTTTCACCACCTGGCCAAAACAACTAACAGAAGTATTTAGAAAAACTAAGTATTTAGAGAACAGAGAAACAAGAATAAGAATTGAATTATCTTTTTTTGTTTGTTTGTTTCTTTTTTTCTTCCGGTTTAGCTACTGCCTTTATTTCAGTGTCTTGAATGTTTACTTTTTACTTCAAAGAGTTAAGAGCAATGAGAGCAGGAAAAATACAGAAATAGTAAAGCATTCAAGAACACTGAGAGGGGTTGGGGAAACAAGCACTAAACCGTCAGGGATAACGTGATAAAGCAGTGAAGAGAGTAGCAAGGTGCGGCTTAAATTGATAAAGCTGTAGAACTAGTAGTTTCAGTTTTGGTCTCAGGACTTTGTTCAATTTCATTCGGCCTACCTGTGTTTCGAATCCGCCAGGTGCTCCTTGGAAACTCTATGGGGCAGTTCTACTCTGTCCTATAGGGTCGCTATGAGTCGGAATCGACTCGACAGCACTGCGTTGGTTTTTACCTGTGTTTATACCGCTGGAGTTAAAATAATAATGACTAACACTTATGGAACACTAACAATGAGTTAGGTCTGTGCTGTCAAAATGGAACCACTGAGCACATGTGACTATTGAGCGCTTATGTAGTTTGAGATATGCATAAATGTAAAATGTATACCAGATTTCAAAGACCTTGTTTAAAAAAGAAACGAAATAAAAATATCTTAATACTTGTTAAATTTGATTATATGTTGAAATGATAATCTTTTTAATACATTGGGTGAAATAAAAATATTATTAAAATTAAGTTCACTTGCTTCCTTTTACCTTTCTTAATGCAGCTACTAGAAATTTCAGCATTATACATGTGCCTTGCATTACTTTTTCTATTGGACAGTGCTGGTCTAGACAATGAGGATGAGACAGTGAACAAAACAAAGTCACTGCTTTTATGATGCTGACATCTCTGTAGTGACAACACCAATAAACTAAAGCTAAATAAGGAATAAGTGCTATGAAGAAGACTAAAGAAAGTTTAGATGGTAAAAGAATTGTGCGTGACATTTTAAACAGCTGTTTCAGGGTAAGTCTCTCTGATTGGAGCAGAGACATAAATATAGAGAAGTAGAGACACAAGAAAATATAAGGAGAAAGACATTCCAGCATGAGAGGAAGATCAAAAACACAGAGGCCCTAGACTGTAAGATGCCTGGTATTCAGTGCAGCAGGAATGCAGTAAGGGAGGAGGAGAGAGATGAGAGGTGAGGTTGGAGAAGTGGGGTGTTGCCAGATCACAAAGAGCCTTTGTTGGCCAGAGTTAGGATTTTTGGATCTTTTTTTCTGAATGAAATGGCATAGTAAATTGAACACGACAATGTAACAATTATTCCCCTCCACGTATCCATGCTCCTTTGTACTGTAACTCTTCCCAACATGGTGGAACCGATGGGCTTTATGACTTGTTTTGACCAATTCAATGCACTCACATGACATCCTATGATTTCCAGTTTTTGAACCTAGGCCTCAAAAAGTCTTGCATACTTCTACTTTCTTGTACTTCTGTCAGCTTCCATGGGAAAAAAACTGCAGCTAACTTTCTAGAAGATGATCACATAAACCAGAGTTTAGTCCACTCCATTGTCTCAGCTGAGACTCTAGGGATGTTAAAAAAAAAATTTTTTTTTAGAGAACCCAATTTAGATCAACTGAACCTTTCTCAAATTAGTAAAACTTCTTCACGGTCAACCTGTAGATTTTTAAGTAATAATAAATAGCTATTATTTTAAGACGTTAAGTTTTAGAGCTGTTGCTTATGCAGCTCAAGCTAACTAATGCAGATACAAAATTTTTCAGTTTTATGGAATATATTACATGGTTAAAAGAATAGTGATTAAGGTGGTAGAAAGTGATTCATTTTGAATTTATTGAGGTCCAGACTAAACATTTTCTAATGGAATGGATGTGAGGCATGAAAGAAATAGACAAGAATGAACTCCACATTTTGACTGGAGCAACTGAAAGAATGAAGTGCCACTGCTAAGATAGGGAGAACTGGAGAAGTAGTGGTTTGGGTAAGGAAAAATCAAGAGTCCAGTTTTGCACATGTTAAATTAGACATAATTATTAGGCATCCAAGCTGAGATGTCAAGTAGCAACTGGATATGGCATTTAGGAGCAAAATCTGGCCAGGATATATAAATATGGGAATAAGTATCATGTAAAGCCATGGAACTGGATGGTATTGCTTAAGGGGTGAAGAGGAGAGGGTCAAGGATTGAGTACAGGTCATCCAATATTTGCTATGTGGTAAGATAAGGAAGATCCAGGCTGAGAATGAAGGTTCAGTAAGGGATGACGATAGCTCAGAGAGAACCAAAGTGAAAATAAATTCAAAAGAGGCTAATTGGCTAAATCAAATGCTGCTGATAAATCAAGCAAGCTGAGAAAGGAGAACTGGTCATTAGGTTTGGAAATATAGAGGTTTTTGTAGGTTTTGATAAGCGCAGTTTCCGTGACAGGTGAAACAAAAGAAAATCAGACAAAGGTAAACAAGAGAAAATCAGACAAAGGTAAATGAGAAGTTGCAAACTATACAAAACATTTCAGAGACATTGAGAGGCGGAGCCAAGATGGTGGAATAGACAGAGGGTCCTGGTGAGCCCTCTTTACAACAAAGACTGGAAAAAACAAGTGAAACAAGTATATTTGTGACAAGCTGGGAGCCCTGAGCATCAAAAGCGAGCTTAGACAACGAACTGAGGGGCAGGGGGAGGATTAGACCATTCAGAAGTGGAGAGGAGTTACTGGACCTGAATCGCGGGGAGCCCTCAGGCACCATTCCCAGAGCAGCTGCAGTGGCAGCGGCGGCAGCAGGCTGGTACTAGTGTTCCGCGACAGTGTCCTCAGGGAGAAGCAGCCAGCCACACAGCCCACTCACACCTCCAGAATCTGAGGAGAACGGCGCTCTCAGCAAAAGCTAAGTACTTGCGTATATTTTACCGCACCCCGCCCCCCCCAAGCCGGCTTCAGAGGTTGAATTCCTGGGCCTGAGATAGACCCTGGTGAGCACCTAGAGCCATCCTTCCGGCCTTGGGGAAGGAAAAAAATTTGCAACTAGGGGGAAAAGATAATTTGCTAGCTCCATTAACCGGGGAAGCTCAGGACAGAAGTGGCTCCTGTCCAAGCATAAACCATCCATGAACCTTGAGCATCTTTCCCTTCTGCATGGACCTGTGTGGGCCTATTTTGGAAGAATAGGCCCTTGTTGACAAACTCCAAACATTTCAACTGTGCAGTGGAGAGGTGGGTGTTTGACGTTTGACATTGCTTTGCCTATTAAACAAGGTCCTTACCTACCCACATCAGGGACCTAAGGACTGGTAGCTCCACTCAGGTCACCCAGCCACCTGTGACAGGGGTCCAAAGATAACTGGTACCTCCCAGTCCTTACAACCAAAAACTTTGGGTGCCCATGGTCCATCTGCAGCACCCACCCACCTGTATGCTCTAGGAAAGAGAGGCACTTTTTCCTCAGAGACACTTGTGGGTCAGTTCTCAGCCCCCTGCCTTGTTCAGAATGTGACCCCTGGTGCAATCAGATACCGGTATATACACCAATCACCCCTGCCCCTCTAAGACTGCAGGACAGAGCCTGTTCCACACACTTGATGACTAGCTACCTGGAAACCTGAGCTGAATTCATACAAGAAAACTGAATGGACTCCTAGACTGATATACCTGAGGACAGCTCTAGCCAGCTGGGGACAGGACACCAGAGCTCCAAAGGCGAAAATAACCAAGCTACCTCATTCAAGCAACCCATAGGGGTATACCAAAACAAAACAAAGCAAGCAGCTACGACACAGTAAGCAAGCATAAACTAATAAAATAACTTATAGCTGGCTCAGACGATGATTGTACTGGACAATGTGTTGGAGAGGGATGCTGGTGAGGCGTGAGCTTCTTGGATCAGGTGGACACTTGAGACTATGTTGGCATCTCCTGCCTGGAGGGGAGATGAAAGGGTGGAGGGGGTTAGAAGCTGGCGAAATGGACACAAAAAGAGAGAGTGGAGGGAGAGAGCAGGCTGTCTCATTAGGGGGATAGTAATTGGGAGTGTGTAGCAAGGTATATACGGGTTTTTGTGTGAGAGAATGACTTGGTTTGTAAACTTTCACTTAAAGCACAATAAAAATTATTTTAAAAAGTTTCAGAAAATTTTCTATAAACTGGAACATAAAGATGACACAGACTGGAGGGGAGATAGGATTAAAAGGTTTTCTTCTCTTTTCTTTTTTAAGATAAGTGTTATTAAAATTCGTTAGACTGCTGATAAAAATTATTATATAGAGAGGTAAAGCCTGATGATATATGAGAATATATAATTCAATGGTAGAATTGTCACCTCCCATGGGTAAGACCTGGATTCGATTCCAGGCCAGTGCATCTCATATGCAACCACCACTGTCAGTAGACACCTGCAGGTTGCTACAATGCTGAACAGGTTTCAGGGAAGCTTCCAGACTAGGATGGGTTCAGAAGGAAGGTTTGGCAATCTATTTCCGAAAATCAGCCAGTGAAAACCATATGTATCACAACAGTCTGCTTTGCAACCAATCTTGGAGATGGCACAGGACCAGGCAGCATTTTGTTACCATGAACATGGATTCACCGTGGGCCAGGGACCAATTTGACATCAGCAATAAGGGCCAATATAAGGAACAAAGTTCTTCTTCTTCTTTTTTTTTAATTGTACTTTAGATGAAGGTTTACAGAACAAATTAGTTTCTTATCAAACAGTTAGTACACACATTGTCCTATGACATTGGTTAACAACCTCACAACATGTCAACACTCTCCCTTCTCAAGCTTGGGTTCCCTATTACCAGCTTTTCTGTTCCCTCCTGCCTTCCAGTCCCTGCCTCAGGGCTGGTACTCTCCTTTAGTCTTGTTTGGAATAAAGTTCTTGACTACTGAGAATGGATGGAGCCAATAGCCCTAACAAGTCCCCATGGTGGCAGGCGTAAAGCAGGGAGGGTACTCATCTAGGTAAGTAGGGAAATTCACTGTTGTAGGAAAGTGGAATTTCTCCCCTGGTTGCTTCTCACGCAAGCAGGCACGAGTGAAGACTGGGCAGGAAGGCAGTTTGATGGAAGGAAAGAAATGAGTGGTCTAGAAAAGTAAAAGAGTGATAGACTAGAAAACTTTAGGTCAAGTATCCTGAGCCTTTCCCTTGGAATTCACAAGCAAATATTTAGAATATTTATTTGCCTAGTTTTATGATTTTGGATGAAAGATGCAAAATTCACGAGGTGCTGGCTTTAGCCAGGGTTATGTTTTAACCAAGAGAGCGTTACAACAGAACTGCGAGTTTTTGATGGATCAAGAATCCAAGTTGAGTAGATAGGCAAGGGAGTACATGCGAGTGGTGATGAAAGGAAACTTTCCATGACATAGATTGACATGGTGGCTGCAACAACCAGCTCAAACATACCAAAGATTGTAATGATGGTGCAGGACTGGGCAATGTTTGATTCTCTTATAGAAGGTCGCCATGAGTAGGACCGGACTTGATGACAACTAACAATAACAACAACAAATTTGAGGATTATTATTGTTTCTTTTCAAATTTTGAACACCAGACGAATAGCATGGAAATATAGGAGCTGGTACTTGCAGAGCGGTGTAGTTGAAAACAAAATTACTATAGACAATCCCATTTTTGGTAAAAAGATCTAGAGCTTTGGTTTTCAACAGGAGTAAGAATTGTAGGGTTTTTTTTTTTGGAAAATTCATGGCATTTTTTGTCACGATGAATGTGGGTGATGCAGTAATTTAGTGGCAGTGCCAGGAAACTAACAAAAAAACCAAACCTGTTGTTGTCCAGTTGATTCCGACTCATAGGAATCCAACAGGACAGAGTAAAACTGTCTTATAGGATCACTACGAGTCAGAATTGACTTGAACACAATGGGTTAGGCTTTTTTTTTTTTTTTAAATAGGGTTTCCAAGGCTATAATCTTTACAGAAGCCAACTGCTGCATCTTTCTTCCACAGAGCTGCTGAGATGGTTCAAAAGACCGACCTTTGAGTTAGCAACCAAGCACTTAACAATTGTACCACTAAGGCTCCCTGCAGGAAGCTAGGTGCTCTTTTATGCTTGGGACAATGTATCAAACTTCACACATTGACATGTAACTGTTGCCTTCACAGTTGTCTTTGTTGTTGTTAGGTGCCATCGGGTCTGTTCCAACTCATTGCAACTTTATGTACAACAGAACGAAACACTGCCCAGTCCTGCTCCATCCACAGAATTGTTGTCATGCTTGAGCCCATTGATACAGCCAACAATAGTGGCAATCCATTTTGTTGAGGGTCTTCCTCTTTTTCACTGACCACTATTTTACCAAGCATGATGTCCTTCTCCAGGAACCGGTCTCTCCTGATAATATGTCCAAAGTATTTGAAATGTAATCTTTCCATTCTTGCTTCCAAGGAGCACTCTGGTTGTACTTCTTCTAAGACAGATTTGTTTCTTCTTTTGGCAGTCCATGGTATATTCAATATTCTTCACCAACACCACAATTCAAGGGCGTCAACTCTTTGGTCTTTACTCATCGTCCAGCTTTCGCATGCATATGAGGTGATTGAAAACACCATAGCTTGGGTCAGGTGCACCTTACTCTTCAAGCTGACATCTTTGCTTTTCAGCACTTTAAGGAGATCTTTTGCAGCAGATTTGCCCAAAGGAATGTGTCTTTTGATTTCTTGACTGATGCTCCCATGAATGCTGATTGTGGATCTGAGTAAAGTGAAATCCTTGACAACTTCAATCTTTTCTCCACTTGTCATGATTTTGTTTATTGGTCCAATTGCGAGGATTTTTGTTTTCTTTATGTTGAGGTGTAATCCATACTGAAGGCTGTGGTTTTTGATTTTCATCAGTATGTGCTTCAAGTCCTCTTCACTTTCAGCAAGCAAGGTTGTGTCACCTGCATAATGCAAGTTGTTAATAAGACTTCCTCCAAACCTGATGTTCTGTTCTTCTTCATATAGTCCAGTTTCTTGGATTATTTGCTCAACATACAGGTTGAAAAGGTATGGTGAAATGATACAACCCTGACACACTCCTTTCCTGACATTAAACCATGCAGTATTCCCTTGTTCTGTTAGAAAGGCTGTCTCTTGATCTATGTACAGGTACCTCAAGGTCACAGGTAAGTGTTCGGGAATTCCCATTCTTTGCAATGTTATCCATAATTTGTTGTGATTCACACAGTCAAATGCCTTTGCATAGTCAATAAAACCCACATAAGCATCTTCCTTGTATTCTCTGCTTTCAGCCAGGGTCCATCTGACATCAGCGATGACATCCCTAGATCCGTGTCCTCTTTTGAATCCAGCTTGAATTTCTGGCTTTCTGTGTGGATATACTGTTGCAGCTCCTTTTGAATGTTCAGCAAATTTTTACTTGTGTATAATATTAACGAAATTTTTTTGAAAATTTCTGCATTCCTTTGGATCACCTTTTTGGGAATAGGCATAAATAAGAATCTCTTCCAGTCAGTTGGCCAGGTAGCTGTCTTCCAAATTTCTTGGCATAGACCAGTGAGCACTTCCAGTGCTGCATCCTTTTGTTGAAACATCTCAATTGATAGTCCATCAGTTCCTGGAGCTTTGTTTTTCACCAGTGCCTTCAGTGCAGCTTGGACTTCTTACTTCAGTACCATAGGTTCCTGCTCATATGGTACCACCTGAAATGGTTGAAATTTGACCAATTCTTTTTGGTATAGTGACTCTGTGTGTTCCTTCCATCTTCATATGATGCTTCCTGTGTCATTTAATATCTTCCCTGTAGAATCCTTCAGTATTGCAACCAGAGGCTCGAATTTTTTCTTCAGTTCTTTCAACTTGAGAAATGCCTAATGTATTCTTCCCTTTTGGTTTACTATCTCGAGGTCTTTGCACATGTCATTATAATACTTTACTTTGTCTTCTCAAGCTGCCTTTTGAAATTTTCTTTCCAGCTCTTTCACTTCATCTTTTCTTCCTTTGGCTTTAGCTACTTGGTGTTCAAGAGCAAGTTTCAGAGTCTCTTCTGACATCCATTTTGGTTTTTTCTTTCTCTCCTGTCTTTTTAATGGCCTCTTGATCTCTTCACGGATCATGTTCTTGATATCATTTCACAACTATTCAGGTCTTCGGTCATTAGTTTTCAGGCATCAAATTTATTCTTGAGATGATTGCTAAGTTCAGGTGGGATATACTCAAGGTTGTACTTCGGGTCTTGTCGACTTGCTCTAAATTCCTTTAGCTTCGACTTGAACTTGCGTATCAGCAATTGATGGTCTGTTCCACAGCTGGCCCCTGGCCTTGTTCTGACCGATGATCTTGAGCTCTTCCATTATCTCTTTCCACAGATGTAGTCGATTTGATTCCTGTGTATTCCATCTGGCAAGGTCCACGTATAGTCACTGTTTATGTTGGTGAAAAGAGGTATTTGCAATGAAGAAGTTGTTGGTTTTGCAAAATCCTGTCATACAATCTTTGGCATCGTTTCTATTTCCAAGGCCATATTTTCCAACTACCGATCCTTCTTTGTTTCCAGCTGTCACATTCCAACCACCAGTAATTATCAATGCATCCTGATTGCGTGTTCAATCAATTTCAGATCGCGGAAGTTGATAAAAACCTTCAATTTGTTCATATATGGCCTTAGTGGTTGGTGTGTAAATTTGAAAAATAGCCATATGAAATGGTCTTCTTTGCGGGTGTATGGATATTATCCTATCACTGTCAGCACTGTACTTCCGGATACATCTTGAAATATTCTTTTTTATGATGAATACCACACCATTCTCCTTCAAGTTGTCTTTCCCAGAATAGTAGACCAGAGAATTGTCTGATTCAAAATGGCCAATACCAGTCCGTTGCAGCTCACTAATGCCTAGGATATCGATGTTCATGTATTCCATTTCATTTTTGATGACTTCCAATTTTCCTAGATTCATGCTTGGTACATTCCATGTTCTAATTATTAATGGTTGTTTGCAGCTGTTTCTTCTCACTTTGAGTAATGCCACATCAGCAAATGAAGGTCTTGAAAGCTTGACTCCATTCATACCTTTAAGGTCAACTCTACTTTGAAAAGGCAGCTCTTGCCCAGTTTTCTTTTGAGTGCGTTCAAACCTAAGGGGCTCATCTTTTGGCACTATATCAGACAATGTTCTGCTGCTATTCATAATTCTTTTCAGAATAGACTGCTGGGCCCTTCTTCCTAGTCTGTCTTAGTCTGAAAGCTCAGCTGAAACCTGTCTGCCATGTGTGACCCTGCTGGTATTTGAACATTGGTGGCATAGCTTCCAGCATCACAGCAACAGGCAAGCTCCCACAATACAGCAAATTGGCAGACGCTTGAGGGTTTTCGTGTTGCCTTCACATTAATTCAACATATATATTAATATATCTATTTAGCTCATTTTAAGCTGTTAAATATCAAGTTATTGTTTGAAACTGGGTTTTTGCAGATTGGCCACAAACGAACCCTTACTAATGTTCATCATCTTCCTACATAATATTTCCTAATGAAGCTATTATCAACCTGTTCAAATTAAGGAAGCATTTTACAAAGAAGGAGGCTGACAAAGTTAGTAGTCACATACATTTCTAAGCTTAAAGGGAAATTTTGAAATATTTAATATTGTCTCTGTAATGCTTTAACAAACTTTTAATATAAGGATAAAATTCTGCTTGCTTCCTACATGTGCATTCATGATCACAAAATGATAAACTTCTCAGTATTGGGGGAAATTAATCTTACTAGCTACATAAACTGTTATTGGTATGCTTTTATTTATTTTATTTACCCCCCAAAATACAAATGAAACACTTTTTCTCTCTCATTGAGCAAAGATACTGTTCCAAGAATAATTGATGAGATGGCAAAAGATGTCAAAAATTAGCTGTGAAATGAAGTGTAGTCAAAACAAATTTTCATTACAAGTGGATGAAACTTTCTTTGGATAATGAGGCTTTACTGCATGTATTTGAAAGGTTCATACAGAAGGAAAAAGTAATAAAGAAAAGTTATTTTTTGAAATGACTGATAATAAATGCAAAGGGGTTGTCCGTATTTGAAACCTGTAGAAATAATTTTATGGAAAAGGATATTTCCATTTTGGGGGTCATTGCTTCTGTTACTGATGGGAATACCAACTTTGGGTGTTGGCAATGTGGGTTTACAGCCAACTTAAATAATTGCACCAGGTGTTCTATCAATTCATTGCATTATTTGTGAACCAGATTTACTCCACAAGAAATTTTATGAAAATCTCCACAAACTGATGAATGTTGTCAATAATACTAAAAGTAAAATTAAGGTTAACTCTTTGAATGATCTATTATTTTATACAGAATATACAACAAGAGTCTTATCCTACACCAAGAAGTAAGTTGATTCTCAAAGAATATTGTTTAAAACAGATTCTGTTTGCTACTGAAAAAAAAAAATTCTTTATTAAAACAATTCTATCAATAGAATAATAAACATCAAGATTGAAATATTGTGAGTGGATGTGACAAGTTTTTCAGATATACTGGAAAATTTAAATGAGGTCACCTTAAGCTGCAACACGACCAACTTCATTAAAAATGAAGGGAGTAATCATGGGATTCATCAACAAACTTCTACTACTTATAAATAACCTTGCCATTGAGGATTCCAAAGTTTCTGTCTTTGCAGCAGTTTTGGTATTAAAGATATTGATTTGGTCTTAGATTCTTCTTGTTTTAATTCTATTAAGATATGAAAATTGAGGTTCTGAATGAACTACAATACCAGATTGGGTAATTAATCCATTTGTCATGGAACATATTAGCCAAGATATGTAAAAAGAGTTAATTGAGCTAAGAAAAAATAACTTTTAGACTAAAGCACAATTTAATTAGTCTAATTATGAAAGAATTTGCATCCAGTAAAGGCTTTCATACTCAATTCCTTGAAAATAAGTTAAATTACCTTTAGCTTTTTCTTCTTTTCAGCAGTAAATGAATTTAAAAGAGAGCCCATATTACTAGTGCAGTTTCAGCAAAAGCACCAAAACTATTTGCTAAACTGTAAGAGATGGAAGATAAGGGTCCCTTTGAATACTTAGAATGAAATACTATTGAATTATGAAGTCATATTATTAAAGGTTATTTATTTTCTAAGTCTTATTGTACTTGAAGTGAATGTTTACATTGCAAATTAGTTTCTCATTCAGAAATATATACATAAATTGTTTTGTGACACAGGTTGCAATCCCTGCATTGTGTCAGCACTCTTACCCTTTCCCTTTTACTGGGTGATCCATGTCCATTTTCCCAGTTTTCCTATCCCTTCCTGCCTTCTTATCTTTGCTTTGGGGCAGGTGTCACCCATTTGGTCTCATGCACTTGATTGAACTAAGAAGTGCTTTCCTTACTTGTGTTATTGTTTGTATTATGTTGTTGTTGTTGTTAGGTACTGTGGAATTGGTTCCAACTCATGGAGACCCGATGCACAACAGAACAAAATACTGCCCGGTCCTCCGCCATCCTCACAATCGTTGTTATGCTTGAGCTCATTGTTGCAACCACTGTGCCAATCCACCTTGTTGAGGGTCTTCCTCTTTTCCACTGACCCTGTATTTGCCAAACATGATGTCCTTCTCCAGGGACTGATCCCTCATGACAACATCTTCAAAGTGTGTAAGATGCAGTCTCGCCCATCCTTGCTTCTAAGGAGTATTCTGGTTGTACTTCTTCTAAGACAGGTTTGTGCATTCTTTTGGCAATCCTCGGTATATTCTTCGCCAACACCATATTTCAAAGACGTCAATTCTTCTTTGGTCTTCCTTATTCACTGTCCAGCTTTCACATGCATATGATGCAATTGAAAATACCATGGCTTGGGTCAGGAGCACCTTAGTCTTCAAGGTGACATCTTTGTTCTCAACACTTTAAAGAGGTCCCTTGCAGCAGATTTACCCAATACAATGGGACTCTTGATTTCTTGACTGCTGCTTCCATGGCAGTTGATTGTGGATCGAAGGAAAATGAAATCCTTGACAACTTCAATCTTTTCTCTGTTTATCATGATGTTGCTCATTGGTCCAGTTGTGAGGATATTTGTTTTCTTTATGTTGAGGTGTAATCCATGCTGAAGGCTGTGGTCTTTGATCTTCATCTGTAAGTGCTTCAAGTCCTCTTCGTTTTCAGCAAGGAAGGTTGTGTCATCTGCATAATGCAGGTTGTTAATGAGTCTTCCTCCAATCTCAATGCCCCATTCTTCTTCATATAGTCCAGCTTCTTGGATTATTTGTTCAGCATACAGATTAAATAAGTATGGTGAAAGAATACAACCCTGACAGACACCTTTCCTGACTTTAAACCAATCAGTATACCCTTGTTCTGTCCAAGCACCTGCCTCTTGATCTATGTAAGGTTCCTCATGAGCACAATTAAGTATTCTGGAATTCCCATTCTTCACAATGTTATCCATAATTTGTTATGATCCACATATTCGAATGCCTTTGAGTAGTCAATAAGACACAGGTAAATATCCTTCTGGTATTCTCTGCTTTTACACAGGCTACATCTAACATTAGTAATGATATTCCTAGTTCCACATCCTTTTCTGAAACCAGCCTGAATTTCTGGAAGTTCCCTGTCGATATACTGTTATACTGTTTTTGAATGATCTTCCACAAAATTTTGTTTGCATGTGATATTAATGATATTGTTCTATAATTTCCACATTCAGTTGGATCACCTTTCTTGGAAATAGGCATAAATATGGATCTCTTCCAGTCTGTTGGCCAGGAAGCTGTCTTCCATATTTCTTGGCATAGACAAGTGAGCACCTCCAGTGCTGCATCTGTTTGTTGAAACATCTCAATTGATACTCCATCAATTCCTGGAGCCTTGTTTTTCACCAGTGCCTTCAGAGCAGCTGAGACTTCTTCCTGCAGTACCATTAGTTCCTGATCATATGCTACCTTTTGAAATGACTGAACGTCGACTAATTCTTTTTGATATAATGACTCTGTGTATTCCTTCCATCTTCTTTTGATGCTTCCTGCATCGTTTAATATTTTCCCCATAAAATCCTTCACTATTGCAACTCAAGGCTTGAATTTTTTCTTCAGTTCTTTCAGCTTGAGAAATGCCGAGCATGTTCTTCCCTTTTGGTTTTCCACCTCCAGCTCTTTGCACATGTCATTTTAATACTGTACTTTGTCTTCTCGAGAGGCCCTTTGAAATCTTCTGTTCAGTTCTTTTTCTTCTTCATTTCTTCCTTTTGCTTTAGCTGCTAGATGTTTGAAAGCAAGTTTCAGAATCTCCTCTGACATCCTTCTTGGTCTTTTCCTTCTTTCCTTCCTTTTCAATGACCTCTTGCTTTCTTCATGTATGATGTCCTTGATGTCATTCCGCAACTCATCTGGTCTTCAGTCACTAGTGTTCAATGCATCAAATCCATTCTTCAGATGATCTCTAAGTTCAGGTGGGATATACTCAAGGTCATATTTTGGCTCTCGGGGACTTGCTATGATTTTCTTCAGTTTCAGCTTGAACTTGCATATGAGCAATTGATGGTCTGTTCCACAGTCGGCCCCTGGCCTTGTTCTGGCTGATGATATTGAGCTTTTCCATCGTCTCTTTCCACAGATGTAGTCAATTTGATTTCTGTGTGTTCCATCTGGCGAGGTCCATGTGTATAGTCGCCATTTATGTTGGTGAAAGAAGGTATTTGCCATGAAGAAGTTGTTGGTCTTGCACTATTCTATCATTCTATCTCCAGCATTGTTTCTATCACCAAGGCTATATTTTCCAACTCCTGATCCTTCTTCTTTGTTTCCAACTTTTGCATTCCAATTGCCACTAATTATCAATGCATCTTGATTTCATGTTCGATCAATTTTAGACTGCAGCAGCTGATAAAAGTCTTCTATTTCTTCATCTTTGGCCCTAGTGGTTGGTGCATATATTTGAATAATAGTCGTATTAACTGGTCTTCCTATTAGGCATATGGATATTATCCTATTACTGATAGCTTTGTACTTCAGGATAGATCTTGATATGCTCTTTTCGATGATGAGTGCATCACCGTTCCTCTTCAAGTTGCCATTCCCAGCATAGTGGACTATATGTTTGTCCAATTCAAAATAGCCAGTTCCAGTCCATTTCAGCTCACTAATCCCGAGGTAATTGATGTTTATGTGTTCCATTTTATTTTGATGGTTTCCAATTTTCCTAGAGTCTTACTTCATACATTCCAGGTTCTGATTATTAATGGATATTTGCAACTGTTTCTTTTCATTTTGAGACATACTACGTCAGCAAATGAAGGTCCTGACAGCTTTACTCCATCCACATCATTAAGGATAACTTTACTTTGAGGAAGCAGCTCTTCCCCTGTCATCTTTGAAGTGCCTTCCAACCTGGGGGGCTCATTTTTCAGCACTATACCAGACAATGTTCCGCTGCTATTCATATTCAATCACATTGTTTTATAGGCATGTCTAATCTTTGGCTGAAAGGCAGACTTCAGTTCTGAGTTAACAGGGTGTTTGGGGCCATAGTCTCCGGGGTTCCTACAGTCTTTGTCAGACCAGTGAATCTGTTCTTTTTTGTGAATTTGAATTTTGCTCTACATTTTTCTCCTACTTTGTCCAGAATCCTCTGTTGTGATCTCTGTCAGAGCAGCCGGTGGGTTTACCAGGCACCACCTAGTTCTTCTTCTGGGCTCCAGTTGGTGGAAGCCGTGGTTCATGTGGTCCATTAGTCCTTTGGGTTGATATTTTGCTTGCTTTTTCGGTTTTCTTCATTTTCCTTTGCTCCAAACATGATAGGACCAATAGATGTATCTTAGATGGCTGCTTGGTAAGCTTTTAAGACTCCATACACAGTTCACCAAAGTAAGATGTAGAATATTTTCTTTATGAACTACGTTATGCCAGTTGACCTAGATGTCCACCAAGACCATGGTCTCTAGCCCTCAGCCGTAGTAAACTTGTCCCTCAAGGTGTTTGCACTTGTCTAGGAAGCTTCTATGTCTTTGCCTTGATCAAGCAGTGCTGCCTTCCCCTGTATTGTGTGTTGTCTTTCCTTTCACCAAAGTTAGCATAGTCTACTACCTAGTTAGTGATTTGTTCTCTCCATCCCTCCCTCATAACCATCAAGGATTGTTTTTTTATGTGTAAATGTTTTCTTGGGTTTTTATAATAGTGGTCTCATACAGTGTTTATCCTTTTGTGATTGACTTATTTCATTCAGCATAATGCCCTCGATATGCAATCATGTTGTGAGATGTATCATGGATTGATAATTGTTCTTTATTGTTGCATAGTATTCCATTGTGTGTGTCTGCCACAATTTGTTTATCCGTTCACCTGTTGATGGGCACTGATATTGTTTTCATCTTTTTGCTACTGTGAATAATGCTACAATGAACATGGGCAAGCGCATGTCTATTCATGTGGTGGTTCTTCTCTCTCTAAGATATGTTCCTAGGTGTAGGATTGCTGAATCATATTTTATTTCTATTTCTAGCTTTTTAAGGGGGTGCTATATCATTTTCCATAGTGGTTGTACCATTTTACATTCCCGCCAGCAGTGCATAAGAGTTCCAATCTCTCTATAACCTTCCAACATTTGTTATTTTCTGTTTTTTTTTTTTTGATTAGTGCCAGTAATGCCAACCTGAGATAGCATCTCATTGTAGTTTTGATTTGCGTTTCTCTGATGGCTAATGATCTTGAACATTTCCTCATGTGTCTATTAGCACATACATGTCTTTTTTGGTCAAGTGTCTGTTCATATCCTTTGCCTTTTTTTAATTGGATTATTTGTCTTTTAGTTGTTGAGGTTGAAAGGTAATTTAAAACTGATTACTGTTACAGTCATCTTTGTATTTAAAAATTGTTTTTTGTAACCCAAGGTTATGAAATCTATGTCACGGACATTATATATTGAGTTTATTTAGATTATCTTTAAGATTATTATCAAAGCACTCTGAAGTCGATCATAGTGACCAATAGACAACTTCTCTACAGCTTCTTTTACTACTGTTTATTTTTCTAGTTCATATTCTATTAACTTTTATGAATGAAGTATACAAGAAGTCCTGGTGGCAAAGTAGCTAAGTGCTTGGCTGAAAACCTAAAGGTTGGCAGTTCAAACCCATCAGCTTTAACACAGGAAGAATATGTGGCAGTCTGCGTCTGTAAAGATTTCAGCCTTGGGAATCGACTTGATAGCAATGCATTTGTTTTTTGTTTAAAGAAAAACACAGTCTTCAAAGTTTTCAGAGTATCAGAGACTGAATTATTCTCAGGCATGTGGTTAGACTCTAAAAGGAGAAGTATGTTTCTTGTGGCCTTCATTGATACCCAAGCCCATATCATGACATTGCTCTTGTTGTTGTTGTTGTTAGGTTCTCTTGAGTCAGTTTCTACTTAGAGTGTCCACATGTACAACATAACGAAACACTGCCTGGTCCTGCTCCGTGCTCACAATCATTGTTATGCTTGAGCTCATTGTTGCAGCCACTGTGTCAATCCATCTCATTAAAAGTCTTCCTCTTTTTTGTTGATCCTCTAAGATGTTCTTCTCCAGAGATTTATCCCTCCTGATAATAAGTCCAAAGTATATGAGACATAGTCTCACCTTCCTTGCTTCTAAGGAGCATTCTGGTTGTACTTCTTCCAAGACAGATTTGTTCATTCTTTTGGCAGTCCATGGTATATTCAATATTCTTCACCAACACACAATTCAAAGGTGTCAATTCTTCTTCAGTTTTCCTTATTCATTGTCCAGCTTTCCCATGTGCATGAGAGTATTGAAAACACCACTGCTTGGGTCAGGTACCCCTTAGTCTTCAAGGTGACATCTTTGCTCTTCAACACTTTCAAGGGGTCTTTTGCAGCAGATTTGCCCAATGGAATGTGTTTTTTAGCTTCTTGACTACCGTATCTGTGAGTGTTGATTGTGGATCCAAGTGTTTTGTAGTTTTCTTTGTGTAAGACTTTTACATCCCTGGTCAGATTCATTCTTAAGTATTTTATTTTTTAGGGGCTATTACAAATGGTATTGTTTTCCTGATTTCCTTTTCATCATTCTCTTTACTGATGTATAGAAATCCAAACGATTTTTGTATGTTTATCTTGTATCTTGCTACTCTGCTGAATCTTCCTATTAGTTCTAGCAGTTTTCTCATGGAGTCTTTTGGGTTTTCTATGTGTAGTATCATATCATCTACAAATAGGGACAGTTTAACTTCTTCATTACCAATGTGAATGCCCTTTATTCCTTTTACTTGCCACTGCCAGTGTTTTTATAGTTGCTGATTTTGTCAGATTTTCTTATGTTTTAGCTACAGTATTGTGGTAAGTAGTATTTGTGAACCTATCTCAATAACTTTTTTGAGAATGAATTAGCAGTTAAGGGAAAAGAAAGAGAAAAATCAAAAAAGGCTTTTGCTCAGTTACTAATAATGTGACTAATAATGTTGTAATTCAGTGTAGAAAGACTTCACAAAACAATTTTGTTGTTAGTATTCATATAATCTTAGAAAAATCCTCACAAATGGGCCAATAAGCAACTTCAGGATAAATGGAGAAAAGACTGAAGTAGTCAAGAATTTAATTTTACTTGGATCCACAATCAACGCTTGGGGAAGCATCAGTCAAGAAATCAAAAGACACATTGCATTGGGAAAATCTGTTGCAGAAGACTCCTTTCAAAGTGTTAAAAAGTGAAGGTGTTACTTTGAGGACTAAGGTGCGCCTGACCCAAGCCGTGGTATTTTCAACCACCTCTTATGCATGTTATAGCTGGACAATGAATAAGGAAGAGTGAGGAATAATTAATGCATTTGAAGTATGGTGTTGGTGAAGAATACTGAATATAAAACGGACTGCCAGAAAAACTAATAAATTCATATTGGAAGAAGTACAGTCAGAATGTTCCTTGAAAGTGAGGATGGTGAGACTTTGTCTCATGTACTTTGGATGTGATCAGGAGGGACCAGTTCCTGGAGAAGAACATCATGCTTGGTAAGGTAGAAGGTCAGAGGAGCACCCTTGACAAGATGGGTTGACACAGTGGCTGCAACTATGAGCTCAAACGAAGCAATGATTGTAAGGATAGTGCAGGACTGTGCAGTGTTTCATTTTGTTATACATAGGTCATTATGAGATGAAACTGAGTCGATGACACCTAACAATACAATAACAAGAAATATTACATTTAAGCAATTTATGACAGTATTTTTCACACATTATTCTATGATTAAAATTCATAATAAACATCACTAAAGATTCTGAATGGTCTGGTATGGAAGGATGTCCATGCAGGGCATGACACACCATGAGTCACCACACTGGGTGATATTAATCCTAGTGACACCAGTGATTCCTAGTGGGTTGTTATCTGCTCTCCTCCTCTCTCACTATTTTGGTTAGAAATAGCTCATACCATAAATATATCACACTTATGGCCAAGACTTGAAGCTTAGTTCTTAACCATTACACATTTTCAGGGCTCTCCTTGAGTTAAATTTTAGGTTATCGTTAGCAGTAGATATTTTTTCTCATATTTCTTTTATACTTTCTTGTTTTGATGACCTCTTTGTCTTCAGTATTTTACCTAATTTTATTCAGAGTTAGAAGATATGGTAATTTTGAACAACTTCTTGGTAATTCTGCAAATGAAAAGAAAATTTAAAAAAAGGCAACTTTTTTTGTTTAATAAATCAATATGATTCAAAGCTAGTATTAACATATTTTAATGCAGAGGAAAGAGCAAGATGTATCTTAAAGTTATAAGGGTTTCATCAAATTGGCCTACTTGAGCCCATAGAAGTTACTATTTCCTAAGGCCAAGGAACTCTTTCATGACCTTGAAGGGTATATTAGTATTTCTATTTAAGTCATTACATTTTCAAACATTGGAGCGGCTCAGATTTGGTTCACTGCACAAACCAATCACTTAGAATGTTAAAGAGCATGACTCTGGTCTCCTGGAGACAGCCCTTCTGTAATTGAGCTCTTGTTTGTATGGTCTGTCTACCTTCCCTGTTAATTTTTTTCTCTTGTTTTTTTCCTTCCTTGTCAGCCTACTTTATGAATGTAACTGATAGAACAAACATCAACACCTTACATTGGATATTCTCTCCCCAGAACTCATTTGAAACACATGCTGTGGTTCTCAAACTGCAAGCTCTTTAAAATGTCAGAGCGTTTCAGAGTTGAATGTAATTGTTGCATGTATGTTAGAATTACATGGAAAAGAACTTAAAAAATGACTAGTGCCTCAGTTCCACTTTCAGAAATTCTGCTCTAACTGGTCTGAGAAATGTTGAGAGCATCATAATTTTAAAAAGCATTCCAGGTAATTTTAGCATCCAGCCAGGTTTGAGAACCACTGGCCTAATCTAATTCAATCCGATGGAAAAAGAAATTCAGAAAAGATGTGACTTATCAAAGGTCACACAACTAGACAGTAGTAAAGTTGGGGCTGATAGTGTGTTTTCTTGCCACTTAGTACAGAGTCTTTACACTTTTTTGTGTGGAAGGGAGGGAAGTTTTTTTTTTTTTTCTCTAATTGTTATAAAACTTAGATAACACAACATTTTCCAATTCAACATTTTTCAATTCAAGTTTTTACCTGTAGAATTCACTGATATTGATTGCATCAATCATGTCACGCATCCATCACCAACATCTGTTGTCACGTTTTTCATCAACATAAACAGAAACTCAGTGCTTTCTAAACAATGATTCCTCCTTTCTTGATCCCTCCCGCTTACACTGTTTTGAAACAACTCTTTGGGAAGTTTTCTCCCAGCAAAACTTTAGACATAAATCCTGCATATACTTCAGTTGAGGAGCTATACACAACTTGATGCCCCTTCTTTCTATAAGGGACAAGTTTTATTTGATACAATGTGTTGAAATACAGTCTTATTTAGAAAAATGCTAATATTATGTTTCCCATAAAAATGTATTTTGTGCTGATTTAAAAAGCATTAATATGGTTATCCTCAAATAGTCCCACCCTTGAAGAGTTTGCAGAAAAGCAGCACAATCTGCATTGCAGTTCAATCCTTTTGAAGCCTGGCACATGGCAAAAATGTCTTGCTAGGAATTTATACGAAATCCATTTTTAACTGTATTATTCACAGCACATCATTACTGTTCATTGTTCAAATGAAAATGATCTCACAACTGCAATGAATCGTCTGATTTTACAGTGACAGAATTTACAACTGCAACAGAAAGATATAAAAAAAGAAATGATTTAAGGGTTAACATTTAGCCTTTGTTTACAGTATTCTTGTAATATTGATGTTGACCTTTCAGCATCCAGAACACAGATGGACAAGCTCAACAATGGCAGTCAAAATTATGCTTGCCTTTAAATTTTGTTCTCTTGTTTGTGTTCATATTATTGCAAATACTAGGGTTGACAGTATTTTGTGTGTTTTATTATTTACTTTAATGATGTTTTGGCAAAAGAAATGGCACATTTACACTGTAAATGCAAGTGTCTAATGTAGAATTATACATGGAATTATTGCACCTTGACATGTCCTTCTGTTTTGTTTCAAATAACATCTTTTACTTGAGCCTGCTCTTCCATAATCAGTTAAACTGTCTTGAAACTGGCAAACATTTAGTTCTGGGTAACCACAAATGTAAGTTCAGCTTAAATGCTTGGTGCATTATTATTATGGGTTTGTAGAATCTGGCAAATTTATGAATATAGAAAAGAGTAAATTTAAAAAAAAGCTTATATTGCTTTATCTGTAGGTGATACAACTTCATGAATAGTTGAAAAGAGAAGGGCATAGAATGAAAAGAGTGGAAAATCCCAGAAAATCAAAAACAATGATTAAATGATGTGCAAATGACCATGCAGACATCTCTAAAGCCAGTGATTATTTTTTTAAGCGTGACTAGTAAAAGGAATTTATTAAAAGTTGAGTTGACTACTGTGAGTTTGAATATCATACACATAACGCACTCATAGTGAGGAATTGAAAATTAATGAGAAATTAAATATCAAGAGACTTTAAACTGACTTTTCTATGAGAGATGTTAGAAGACAGGGAGAAAAGAGATGCTTTTATTGAAAGGCAGAATTTTAAACGACTAATCTAGAATGCTGGAAGAGGTATTCATGAATAAAATAATTAAAACTGTAAATTAAATAAACAAATTGGCAATGACCACTTTTTTGGATTATTTGACTCAAAATAACAGCACAGGGAAAAATGTATACTTTTTATTCAAAGTGAAGGAAAGATTTATGTTTTTGGATCGGGCTCAGTGTCTTTGTCATAGGACACTTCACTAAGCTTTTATTTGATTGGAACTGAGAAGTGATTTGAAGGTCACATTATTCAACCAACCATCCAATGCATGACATTGCTGCTACTTAAACTGCAAATTCTTTCATGTACATTGAAAAAATTATCTTGACATACTTTATATTTTATGATTAGAGTAAATATAAACAAAATAATCAGAAAGCATAACACTTTCTTGTGGGATTCAGCTACCAAAGTCCTCAGAATCTGTTATCTTTTGAATTAGGATTATTTAGAAGAAACATCTAATACAAATGTCACTTCCCAGACTGTGAATTCCTAAATGACCAGTATTTGGTATTATTCTTTTCTGTATTTTCCAGTGTGCTGAACACTTAGCACAACGTAGATTCTCAATATACATTTGTTCAATAAATGAGAGACTGAATGAACAAATAAATGGTTAATGGAATTGTTTTTCCACAAGATTGTGTGTAGAGATTGTATTTGTAAATTTTGATCTGTGGTTTTCTCCTTCCTTTCTCCTTCACTGAAAGAGAGTCAAAGTCTGCTCAACACAAAATGATTTTGGGGCTGTTTTCTTGATTTAAGAGTAATGCTGAAATATTTTGTGTGTGTAGATATTTAAATAGTTTAAAATATTATTAAATTAACTTGGTACTCTATTTTTGCTTCAATAGGACTAGTGGTTTCAAATCTTAACTCCCTTAATTTTGGGGTTTCATAAGTTATTTTATGGTTTATCAATTGGTGTGCCTTTACCTTCTTATTAGCAATTAAATACACCATAGCTATAGACAATGGCTCTTTTAATACAGGCAAATTGTGCTATGAATAAAATATCTTTTCTAATGAATACCTAACTTAATTTAGTTTATCATACTTACAATTTCTTATACAACTAATTTTTATTTATCTGCCTCTTTGTTGTTGTTGTTGTTGAGTGCTGTCGAGTCAATTCCAAATCATAGTGACTGTATAGAACAGAATAGAACTGCCCCATAGGGTTTCCTAGGCTGAAATCTCTACAGGGGAAGAGAATGAGGACTTTAAGTAGAGGAAGGAGCTCGGGTCCTCTATCTACCAGATACTATATTTGCAATCACGGTATCAAAAGTGAGTCATAGATTTGAGATTCTTATATCCAGAAAATATAATGCATATTGCAAATATCAGGATGTCTTCTTTTGCCTGAATTATGTACCTGGCAAACACTGACTCAATGAATAGTGGTCCTTGATTCTAGTGCCAGAACCTCAATTAGTTTCATATACTTTTTATTTATAAGAATATTTTAATTTACTGAATGTACCAAAATCTCAATAGAAATTGAAATAATAATTAAAAAAAAATTGTATCATGCATAGTGTGATTTGGATAGGAATAAAAGTAAGTGGCATTAAATTCTGTGAGCTTCTATTTTTAATCTTGCGGATTACCATCTGGAATCATTCTTTTAAGACTTAAACAATCAGATTCTCTAACAAGTAATAAGAGAAACTTAGGGTGTCTTATAAATTCAGCATTCTTCCAGGTTTTTTCTTAACTGGGGCAGCCCCTTTCCTCCATGCAATGATATAACCTCTGAAATAATGGGGATAACTAATATTTGTGTGGCACTTAACAGTTTGCAAAATATTTTGACATAAATTATCATATTTATAGAGTGATGGCACTTGGAGATGAGCAAAGAAGGTATTATTTTTCCAATGTATACTTAAATATCAGCTTCATGAGGCCACAGATCTTCATCTCTGTTGTTGACTTAATCTCCTGTGCCTAGAAGAATGCCTACCATGTAGAGGTGTCAATGAATACTGGCTGAATGAATGAAAGAAGAAACTGGTGGCTTAAAACGTTAAGTGATGGTTGAGGCATATTTACCTAATAAATGAAAAGCTCGAGTTTTAGCATTTTCCTTTGTAGCTTGATCTACTCATGGTTTAAGAGTACTGATTGTAAAAACATTCTAACTTACTCAACATATATTACAATTTCCTATTAAGTTAGTTGAATGAATGTGTCTTCTCTGCCCTTATTCAGGACTTGGTGTTATTCTTCAGGTAACTTATACTTTTTTAAAATATTAAGTTGCAAGTTAGCAAGTGATTTCTAATCCCAAGACCAAAGGTGGCTTTTCTGAGAGATGATGACAAGGCTTTATTCTTATTTCTGTTCTGAGGAACAACAAGGAGACTCTAGAACATGAATAAGATATTTCTGAATGTTGCATGAATTATGTTAGGCAACATTTTGTTGTGATTAAATTCCAATAAGTAAAATCACAATTTTGAGGAAGATTCCTTGAAATAATTAAATTAGTTTTAAGTAAATGAAATGAGAATTACAAAGGGAAAATAGCACAATGAGCATATTCAAAAGGGATGTGTAAAAACATGTCAAAAAACATTTTCTCTACTCCTGGCTGTTTACCATGAAGCACTGCCAAAGATACAAAACACACACACACTACACACAAACACATTTTGAAAGGAACATGCCCATGAGACCGTGTAATGATACGCCTTCCAGCTTCCAACTCCAGCCTGCTGGTTTGGACGGTCTTGATAGAGTAATACATGATGACCCGATTACTGTCTACGTTGGATCACATTGTCTGTGCAGACATCTACTCATCAGCTATAAAATCAATCCAAACAGGCAAACCCTTTTAATTATGACCAGGAGCTTTTCATCTTTTTCTGTATGGTCTTAGTTGCTTTTGCTAGTACTTCCCAGAGGAAAAACGAGTTTTATATTAAATCATAGGGCTCTGTAAGTATTTTATTATCAAGCATCTATGTGGCATTTTAGGGCCTGCAAGTTGTTTTTCAGCCCCTGCACCAGTTTTTTCTGCCCAGTCCCTCTGGGCCACAACCACAATGTTTTCATCGACTGCCATTTTTACACCTTCAGAAAGAGGCTATGCAAGGGTAAGTGACTGGCAGAAGGTCAGGTGGTAAGTTAATAGTCAAAAGTTATTAGAGATCATGATCTTTGAATTGCCTGTTATTTCCTAGTTCATAGCGCTATACTGAGTCTCTTTTATCCCCCCTAGCTTTTTGCTGATTTGTCCGTGAAAGATTCCTGAAACTCAAAGAAGGGTGGGTTTGTTAAGTGATAGAACATGACTTACATAAGAAAGCAGCAGTAATAGTATAATTTATTGTAGACAACAGTCATTGAAGTTTCAAAGTAAGTGCATAAAAAAAAAATAGTGTAGGAAAAAAAATCATATTCAAAAACACTAAAGCTGCTTATGAATTTTTAACTTGGAGTGGCCAAGATGAATTTGGAATCATTTTAGTTTGAAAAGCCTAAAAGCATTGTGTTCTTAAAGCTATTAGATTGACCTTCTGGTCAGATTCATGTTCATTCTGGGTAAAAAAGATTGAAAGCAGAGTAAAATGCCATGATCCCAAATTACATAAACAGGAAAAATTAAAAAAAAAATGTTAAAAACAGGCAAAACCAATAAAAGAATTGGTGAAAGCTTAAGAAATAGTATTTGTCAAATAGTAGTGTTAAGCTAAAGACTATTAAATTCCCTGGAATTAAGATTATAAAGGGATATTTGAAATCCTCTTTTTTAGTTGATGTCTTAAAACATAATCTGGTTAAAATCATAGTGTATTAAATACTTTCATGGTTCAAATCCTTTTTAAAGGCATTGGTCCACAAAAGGAGTGCTCACTTTTATGATCAGATTGCTATTAAGTTGGAAGGCTTGTATTTGCATAAAGTTCTTTCTCAGAAAAATATTAATAGGCACCAGAATGTAAACAGGAGGAGGAAGGGCTCCAGAAATTTGTCTGCGGTTCTCCTTGATAGGAGAATCCTATGCACATATTCAGTGGATGAGCCTCGCTTGCTCCTGGGCTCAATATTCAACTAATTAATGTCATTGAAGCGTTATATGCCTTTGCATTGGTGTTTGATCGATTTTCAAATCCTCTATTCGAATGAACCGCATCTTGAGAAGAAATCACTTTTGCATTTTCTTTACTTTAGGGTGTGTCCACATTTAATTCCCAACCTCATTGTTTTTTTCTTCCCCCACCCCGCTACTTTTTTGAAACAAGGCAAAGCCACTGTGGCTGTAGCAAATCTATTCATTTCTTGCCTCTTACATTATATGTTTGAGTGTATGTTCATGTGTGTGCGTGTTTAAAGGGGGGGGTAGTTAGTATGTCTGCAAAAATTGATTGCAAAGAATTGCTCTACCACAAAAATGACTCTGAAACCAGTAAGGAAAATAATAAAATATATTCACTTTCTTTACATTCAGGTCACACTAATACAGTAATGGAGTCATAAGACATTGTTCTGTGTGGTATCCTTTCTGGTAATTTTAATTTTTTTGATTTTTCTATGTTTCTCAAATTTCCAAAAATAAGGAGAGGGAGGGCAGTAAGTGCTAAAATTGATTGAAAACTTAGTAATAACTATATAATTTTTCATGCATTGTCACATTTCCAACTTTAAAAATTCCTTTCATTACTAATATTATTATCACCAATTTATACATAACAGGTTCTGAGAAAACATAATATTCTGTCCAAGATCAGAAAGGAAGTGGTCTGTTGTTAGGTGCTGTCTAGTCAGTTCTCACTCATAACAAACAAACAAACAAAACAAAACCCATTGCTGTCAAGTTGATTCCGACTCATGGTGACCCTATAGGACAGAGGAGAATTGCCCCTTAGGATTTACAAGAAGTGACTGGTGAATTTGAACTGCCAATCTTTTGGTTAGCAGCCGAGCTCTTAACCACTGCACCACCAGGGCTTCAAACTGATGGTGACCCTGTAGGTACAATAGAACGGAACACTGCAAGGGCAATCATTGCTATTTTTGAGCCTATTGTTGCAGCCTCTGTGTCAATCCATCTCCTTGAGGGTTTTCCTCTTTTTCACTGACCCTCTTCTTTACTAAGCATCATGTCCTTGTCCAGGGACTAGCCCCTCTGATAATATGTCCAAAGTATGCAGACAAAACCTCACCATCCTCGCTTCGACAGGTCATTCTGGCTGTACTTTTTCCAATACAGATTTGTTCATTCTCCTGACAGTCCATGATATTATTCAATATTCTTCACCAACACCATAATGCAAATGCATCAATTCTCCTTTGGTTATCCTTATTCATTGTCCAGCTTTCACATGCATATGTGGCGATTGAAAATACCATGACTTAGATCAGGAGCACCTTGGTTCTCAAAGTGACCTCTCTGTTTTGTAGCACTTGAAAGGGTCTTTGGAAGCAGATTTACAATGTGTCATTTGATTTCTTGACTTCTGGTTCCATGGGCATTGATTGTGGATCCAGATAAACGAAATCCTTGAAAACTTCAATTTTTTCTGTTTACCATGGTGTTGCTTATTGGTCCAGTTGTGATAATTTTTGTTTTATTTGTGTTAAGATGTAATCCATACTGAAAGCTGCAATCTTTTATCTTCGTCAGTAAGTGCTTCAAGTCACGATTTAAACCAGTGAGTTGAACCCCTGGTATTTTAATCTGTATAGAATATAACTTATTTTCTAAAAGAGAATAAATAAAAACGGCACTTAAAAATGCAAATCAATGAATTGTTTGTTGAAAAAAATTACCCACGGCACATTCCTTTTAATACATTTTTCCGTTTCTTTTATGACTGTCCCTTATACAACATTGGAGCAAATTGTAGTTTTCAAAGATGGTCCAGCAATAGCTTCTATCCCACCTGTACTTCTTATAATGTGTATTGATTGCCTCTCTGTCAAGAAATGGAGTCTAACATCTTTGCTCTTGAATCTGAGTGGACTGGCAATCTTTTCCTCCAGCAGAATGTGGTGGAAATGACATTGCATGACTTCTGAGGCTTCACTGAGACACTGAGTCTTTTACCTTCAACCATCATGTTTTGAGAAAGTTCAGGGCACATGGAGAGGAAAAAGTTGATTCAGCTGAGAGCTCCAGCTGAGCTCCTGGCCAATAGCCAAATTTGTGAGTAAATAGGGTTTCAGATGGTCTAGCCCCCAACCATTGAGTCACCATCCCCAGCCTTCAAGTCATCCTAGCTGAGGCTCCAGACAACATGAAGCTAACACAAGCCATCCTTGGTGTGCTCTGAACAAATTTCTGACACCCAAAATACATGCACATGATTAAATGGTTGTCTTCGTATAAAAAAAAAAAAAAAAAAAAAAAATTTTTTTTTTCTTCTTATGCTTCTAGATTTGAGGTGGTTTGTTACACAACAGTAATAACCAAAATAAACCCATTCTCACTATTGTGACTTAAGCCTCCACCATCTCTCTCCTGGGCTATTGCAATAATTGATTTTCCTGATTTCACTGTTGTTCTCCCACGGTCTTTTCTTCACCCAGCAACTAGAAAGATCTTTTAAAATATAAGTAGGTCGATGATATTCTTCACAAACTAACAGTGGCTTTTCACCTTTCACAGAAAGCAAAGTCTCCAAAGATCTCACATAGTCTATCTTCCATGTCTCTCTCCCTCTTTGGCTACCACTAGTCCTTTGGGCGCCCTTGTTCTAGCTACAGTAGTCTCTATGTTCTTCCTTGAACATGCCAAGCAAACTCCCCGTCAGGCATTTGCCCCTGTCTTTTTAACAACCTCTTCTTTTCATGTACGATGTTCTTCATGTCAGTCCACAACTCGTCTGGTCTTCAGTTATTAGTGCTCAGTGGGTCACATCTATTCTTGAGATGGTCTCTAAATTCAGCTGAGGTATACTCAAGGTTCCCCATGGGTCTGTTAGTTTGTCATATTGTGTAGGCTTGCATGTTGCTGTGAGCCGAAAGCTCTGCCACTAGTATTCAAATACAGCAGGGTCACCATGGTGGATAGATTTCAGCGAAGCTTCCAGACTAAGACTAGAGAGGAACTGAAAATCTTATGAATAGCAGTGGAACATTGTCTGATATAGTGCCAGAAGATGAGACCTTCATGTTGGAAGTTACTCAGAAAATGACTAGAGAAGAGCTGCCTTCTCAAGGCAAAGCCGACTTCAATGACATGGATGGAGTCAAGCATTCGGAACCTTCATTTGCTGATGTGGCATGACTCAAAATGAGAAGAAACAGCTGCAAATGTCCACTAATAATAGGAATGTAGAAGGTACAAAGTATGAATCTAGGAAAACTGGAAACTGTCAAAAATGAAATGAAACACATAAAGATCTATATCCTAAGCATTAATGAGCTGAAATAAACTGGTATTGGCCATTTTGAATCAGACAATCATAAGGTCTGTTATGCCAGGAAGGACACATTGAAGAAGTGGCATTGCATTCTTCATCAAAAAGAACATTTCAAGATCTATCCTGAAGTACAATACTGCCAGTGAAAGGAAAATATCCATACACCTACAAGGAAGGCCAGTTAATATAATAATTGTTCAAATTTGCACACCAAACACTAAGACCAAAGATGAAGAAATTGAAGATTTTTACCAACATCTATAGTTTGAAATTGATCGAACATATAGTCAAGATGCATTGATAATTACTGGTGATTGTAATATGAAAGTTGGAAACAAAGAAGAAGAAATGTTACCTGGAAAATATGGTTTTGGTAATAGAAATGATATGGGAAATCTCATAATAGAATTTTGTAAGGCCAACAATTTCTTCATTGCAAATACCATTTTTTAACAACATAAATGGTGACTATACACACTGAGGCCACTGGACAGAATACACAGGAATCAAATCGACCACATGTGTGGAAACAGACAATGGAAAAGCTCAATATCATCAGTCAGAACAAGGCCAGGTGTTGACTATGGAACAAACCATCAGATGCTCATACGCAAGTTCAAGTAGAAGCTGAAGAAAATTAGAACAAGTCCATGAGAACCAAAGTACCACCTTGAGTATATCCCACCTGAATTTAGAGACCATCTCAAGAATAGAGTTGACACACTGAACACTAATGACCAAACCAGAGGAGTTGTGGGATGACATCAACGACATCATCTGTGAAGAAAGCAAGAAGTCATTAAAAAGACAAGAAAGAAAGAAAAGACTAAAATGAATCTCAGAAGAGACTCTGAAACTTACTTTTGAACGCAGAGTAGCTAACACAAATGGAAGAATTGATGAAGTAAAAGAGCTGCAGAAGAGATTTCAAAGGATGGCTTGAGAAGACAAAGTCTTATACTGACATTTGCACAGTCTTGGAGATAGAAACCAAAAGGGAAGAACACATTCGGCATCACTCAAACTGAAAGAATTGAAGAAAAAAATAAACCTCAAGTTGAAATAGTGAAGAGTTCTACAGGAAAAATACTGAATGATGCAAGAAGCATCAAAAGAAGATGGAAGGAACACACAGAGTCACTGTACAAAAAAGAATTCATCAACGTTCAGTCATTTCACGAGGTAGCATGTGATCAAGAACTGATGGTACTAAAAGAACTCCAAGCTGCACTGAAGAAATTGGGAAAAACAAGGCTCCAGGAATTAATGGAATACCAGTTGAGATGTTTCAATGAAGAATGGCAGCTCTGGAAGTACTCACTTGTCTATGAAAAGAAATTTGGAAGACAGCTACGTGGACAACCAACTGGAAGAAATCCATATTTATGCCTATTACAGAGAAAGGTGATCCAACAGAATGTGGAAATTATCAAACAGTATCATCAGTATCACAAGCAAGTAAAATTTTGCTGGAGATCATTAAAAAGCGGCTTCAGCAGTACATCAACAGGGAACTGCCAAAATTTCAAGCCGGATTCAGAAAAGTATGTGGAACAAGGGATATCATTATTGATGTCATATGAACCTGGCTGAAAGCAGATAATAAAACAAAGATGTTTACTTGAGTTTTATTGACTACGCAAAAGTATTCGACTGTGAGGATCATAACAAATTATGGATAACATTACAAATAGTGGGAACTCCAGAACACTTACTTGTGCTCATGAGGAACCTGTACGTACATCAAGAGGCAGTCATTTGAACAGAACGAGGAGATGCTGCATGGTTTAAAGTCAGGAAAGATGTGCTTCCGGGTTGTACCCTTTCATCATATTTATTCAAGACGTATGCTGACCAAACAAGCCAAGAATCTGGACCATATGAAGAATGGGGCATCAGGATTGGAGAAGGACTCATTAATAACTTGCTTTATGCAGTTGTCACAACCTTGCTTACTGATAATGAAGAGGACTAAGCACTTACTGATGAAGATCAAAAACAATAACTTTCAGTATGGATTACACCTCAACATAAAGAAAACAAAAATCCTCACAACTGGACCAATAAGCAACATCATAATATGGAGAAAATATTGAAGTTGTCAAGGATTTCATTTTGCTTGGATCCACAATCTACGCCCATGGAAGCAGCAGTCAAGAAATTAATGATGACTTGCATCTGGCAAACCTGCTACAAAAGATCTTTTTAATGTGTAAAAAGCAAAGATGTCACTTTAAGGATTAAGGCATTCCTGTTCCAAGCTGTAGTGTTTTCAATGGCCTCATATACATGCAAAAGCTGGGCAATGAATAAGGAAGACCATGGGTGATCCCGCTGGTATTTGATATAAAGGTGGCATAGTTTCCAGCATCAAGGCAACATGAAAGCCCCCACAGTATGACAAACTGACAGACATGTGGGAATTATAGCATTATATAAAGTTTTAGTTCGTTTTCATGTCGGATCGTACTTTCAGACTTAGAGACAATGGAAGTGTAATACATTTTATGATTTTTAATTTTACATCATATTCATAGAAAATTATGAAAGGGGGTTCATCGGGTCACCAGGAGGTTAAGTTTGATAAGTGACTGTGTAGTTCAAAGTCTATGAGGTTCAGGTTTCTGAAAAGGGCAGAGGACTAAGAGGCTCTGCCAAGACGTCAACGCCTTAAGAAGGAAGGCAAATGAGGTATTGAGATGGAGGGAGAAGGAGAGAGAATTTTGACCTGTGGAAGTTACTCAACTCCTTTAAGCCTCCTTTAAGGGGGTATTTTTGTCAGAAATTAATTTTACCTTTGAAATCATATTTTAGTTCAGCTTTGCAACATCAGCCAGGCGAGGCTGGTGTTTTATTCCTGACCAATACAATAGGCTTGAGATCCAGAGTTGGTGGAGAGTAGGATTTGCTCAATTCCATTGGCATTCCCTTCCCTGGTTCGGTCTTAGCCAGTTAACAATCAAACCTGAAGAAGGCATAGACCAAAGCTTTCTGCCATAGTGTAGAGAAAATGGCTTTTCTTTTTTTAAGAAAGCCATGAGTTTGCTGTTCTATGATATAAAGAGTATATGACGTAGGAAAAGAAAAATGGACGTTCTCAACCCTGAGGGATTATGGGAAGGAGGACAAAGATAAGAGGAGAAAGAAAGAGAGAGGGACACGCAAAAGGAGAGGGGGAGCGGGAGGAAGGGAGAGAGACACAGTGGGGTTGGGGACTGGTTTGGTGAATACAAGAAGACCATGGAGTCTTAATCTCCTTTCTCTGGGCTTGCAGAGGGCATGTGTTAAATAAATTGAGGGACATATCTGTCATGGAAAGTGCTTTCTCGCCATTTCCCATCTGAATTCTAGAAGGAGCCTGAAACATCATGGTTAGCCCAATCTAATTAAAAGAATGGAATGTTGTGATCAGGTTGGAAGAGGATCTGGTCCCATTCCCCTGTCTCTCTCAGTTTGTATGTGGAATGGATGTTAACTGGAAAACCAGTGGGCATGCCAGGTGCTGCAGTTGATCCTACAATAGAGGTTGGGATGGGTCACTGGGCACTGGGGTAGATGGGGGCCCAGAATCTGCTATCAGGACAACTGAAGGGAGTCACTCCAAGAGCATTGCTCAAGCCAATCATAAGGGATCACAAATGCACTAGCCATAGATTGAAGCCTTGGTAGTCAGCAGGCGGACACGGAACATTTGTCCAGCTCCAGTGAACAGCAACTAGTATAGACCTGGTAACCAGAACAAAGCCAGTGATTTCTTCTACCGTGCAAAACTCAGGGGCAGATCACCTACACACTCCTTCTCCTATGCCCCAGAATAGAGAAGAGACAGGAGGAGGGGAAGGTTCTCTGAAAGATGGAGTGCTTTCCCAAACGAGACAACAGTCCCTCAAGGAGTTATTTACATGATCAAACTGGATTATATTTAAAGTGGTCAAATATTTAGTCAGATTTTTCATGCTAATCAGGCAGTGGAAATTCTTCCAATTAATTACCAAAATTAAATTACATTTCCTCTTTACATGTGCCTTGTTATGATTTATTCTTCACCATTACAGAGAATTGTTGGGGAAATTCAAAATATTGTATAAAACTGCTTATTAAATGCTTGGTATTTAAATGCCTGGTATTTAATAGTTGGAAACCCTAGTGGTGTAGTGGCTAAGTGCTACGGCTTCTAACCAAAGGTTCAGCAGTTCGAATCCACTAGGCATTCCTTGGAAACTCTATGGGGCAGTTCTACTCTGTCCTATAGGGTCGCTATGAGTCAGAATCGACTAGATGGCACTGGGTTTTTATTTAATAGTTGCTAATGAGATGGTGATGGTGGCACAGCAGTTAAGCAGTTGGGTTGGCTGCTAGCAGTAAGGTGAGTGGTTTGAGCTCACCAACTTCCCCATGGGAAAAGTCTGCTTTGCTTTTGTAAAGATTTCAAAACCAAAAACCAAACCCACTGCCATTGAGTTGATTCCAGCTTATAGCAACCCTATTGGACAGAGTAGAATTGCCCGATAGAGTTTCCAAGGAGCACCTGGCGGATTCAAACTGCCGACCTCTTGGTTAGCAGCTGTAGCACTTAACCACTACGCCACCAGGGTTTTCTTGTAAAGATTACAGCCTTGGAAATTCTGTGAGCAATTTTACTCTGCCCTATAGTGTCTCCATGAATTGGAATTGGCTTGATGGCAACGGATTAACAGGGTTTAATAAAATGTTAGCTATTACTATATTTAAACGTAGAGCAAAATTCTTGTAGGGGTTAACTCAATAATAGTCAAGGGATTAATATTGAAGGTGTTCACTCTGATTGGACAGTGGCCCTGGATTTCAGGAAAATGAAGCTCCCTATCTCCATGTCCCTGCTCATTTCTTCTTCACTTGGCTGTGAGTTTTAAAACAAAAAACACAATCCAGTGAGAAAGGAAGTTTTATAAAACTTTGCCCTTGAAATAAAACTTGAAGATACCATATTTTTTATTCATTTGTTCTGGATACTGAATCACTTTCTACAATCTCGTTTTAATAATATATTTAATGTTCATGGGCTAAAAAAAATTTTTTTACACACCAGTTACTTCCAAATATGTGGTTAAGAGTAAAGCTATGCCACGCAGTGTTCTTAAGTTAGTGACTCAGGATTGATTTCCATCATAATATCTAAAACACATATAACAGCTATTGAGCAGAATGCATGTATATCCATGATGATGATGGCAAGCATGCTGGGCACTTCCTACATGTCAGGAGCTATCCTAAGTGATTCACACATATCACTTATTTAATCCCCACGACAATCCTATTGAGTAATTACAACTATATTCCCCATTTTACAGATGAGGAAGTTGAGGCATGGGGAGGTTACATAACTCTCTTAAGGTCATACAGCTAATAAATATCAGTACTAGGATTTGAACTCAGATAACGTGATTTCATAATGTTGTTCTTAGTCACGAGGCTGTAGACATTTAGAGCTTTGTTGAGGACAACCTGCTTTGCATGTTACATTTTCAACAGAATGGTTGACTTTGGTCGTTTTTCACCAAAAAACTACCTTCTGCTTTCAATGAGTGAAAGAAATATTTAAAAAACACCCAACAGATAAGGTCTCAATAGATAATCATTTTAATTCATCATTTCATAAATTATATATTTCACAAAAGTGCCTTTAATACAGACAATTGAAATAGGATTTTGATAAAATTTTAAGTTTTATCAGTAGGTTCTTTCCTTTTCAAAAAAAAAAAAAACTTCTCATCAGGAGATATTGTAGATACTCTACCATTAGCATAAGTGGTTATTATGTTCAAGGCACTGAATTTTTCATAAAGAGAATTTGAAAGTGCTTTTTTCCCTATGGTGTCAACATCCATAATTCCATTTCTTTATTAATGGTGATTTGACACAATGAGCAAAATTCAAAGCTGTTAGAGCATTAGAGCATAGCTGATACATTTCCAAAATGAAAGCACATTTCTGAATGTTTAAGAGATTTTGTGTAAAAATGTATTGCTTCATAGGAAGAAGAGGTAATGAAATCCTGGGAATAAGAATATAATTTTTATGTGAAAGAATATAATTTTTCTCTGAAACTAAATTAAATAAAAAATAATAATGTGAATTTTCCATTTAATTTCTTATAATGCTTTGATCTTATCATTAGAATATCTGGTTGTATAAAAAAAGATGAAAATTACCACAAATTGGATATTTGTCAAATTCTTAATATATTCCTGGCACTGTTCAAAACACTTAATATACATTTAATTATTGAATCCTCACAACAGCCCCATAAATTTCCCATTTTATAGACAACAAAATGGAGGCACAGTAGGTTTAACTAATTGGCTGAAGAGCAAAAAACTAGTAAATGGCAGAGACATAATTTCAGTCTTTGCGGTCTCGCTCTAGAGTTGTCTCAATGAACTATTATGTTATTTTGCCTTAAAGGTATTCAAGTATATTCAACATTTTCAAATTGCTGCATTTGCCATGTATTGCATATTATTGTTGTCAAGAATGAAGCCTGAATTTGCATGATTTTTGTGGAAAATATAAAATACAGCTATATCAGATATTTTGTCTATAATTTGTCAAGAATATGCTATGTTTGAAATCATAACTTTCCCCCACAGAGCTGCAATTTGTTTTAATTAGGTCATCTAAATGTCAATTATTTATGTTGACTACAGCAATTCCTAATTTTGGGATTTCACACGCCTTCACTCTTGCCTGGCACTCTGGGAATCTTCTCTGTTTTGCATAATCTTAATTATATTACTTTGTTGAAAAGATGCAAGAAAAATGACATTCTTCAAGAGTGACTTCTCAATTAAATCAAAGAGATCTGATAAGATTAAAGAAAATGCTGGCAAAGCACTGAGTGGTAAGAAAGAAAGGCTATCCATGGTAAATTAGTTACCAGGAATAAAATACAGAATTACATCAGGACGTTGTTCACTTAGCATAATTAGTAGTTTTTGTTACTAATACGCTAAATGATTTATTAGCTGTCAGTGATAAGTTGATGTGCTATAATAATTATTCCAAAAGATCATATCTTGATTTATGCAGCAACTTTATTTCCTAAACAGTTTAACTCTTTAGGTTTTACCATATTTTGGTAAAATAAATACGAATGAGTGATATAATGCCAAATTTAAATATAGAGGCTGAGTCACATAGATGGTACTTAGTCTGAGGAAAATCTCACAGCTACAACAGTGAGTCTAGAGAATTTAAGCCTCCCAAATTCCCAGCTATTCTTTCACGCTTAAAAGTGTGGTTTCCTACTGAGAGGACAAGAGAGAAGAGGAAAAACAGAGAGGCAGAGACATAGAGAAACTTGAAAATTGTAGTATTCATTTTATTCAAACACTGGGAAGGAAATAGAACATCTTCTAAAAAATAGTGCAGCTGGTTATGGGTAAAGGAAAGCATAAAAAGCAAACAAACAAACGAAAAGAACGTATTGCCCTTTAGTCAATTCCAACTAATGGTGACCACACGTGTTATAGAGTCTATAGGGTTTTCTGTAATCTCTACAGAAGCAGATTGCCAGGCCTCTCTTGCAGCACTGCTGGGTGGGTTTGAACTGCCCCTTTGGGTGAGTAGTGAAGCTCAAACCGTTTGCGCCTCCCAGAGACCTAAAAAAAGCATAGACAGGCTTAATTTCAAATGCCCAAATTATACCCTTTTAACTATGTGGCAATAAACCATTAATGCAGCTTTTCCTTAAGGGACTTCATATTGATGAGTGAATATAAATCAAAAAATGTGTAAGCTCCTGCTTATGAAGATGTGTGACTCTGACAACATTAAAATATGAATTGTCAAAAGGAGTAGTCTAGTTTCCCAAGGTAAAGTATGGTTTGCTAGGAGCACAAAGGCCATGGAACGCGGAAGAGCTAATCGAATTTACAGGCTAACGTCTGTGATGCTGCATGGTGGGCAAAAGAATTATATAACTACTACATCTGCTTGTAGGAAGTCATTGGTGAATACTTCATAATGGTTTTAATGCCTGTGTGTGTGTGTTGTATGAATCACAACTGAGTAATTTACTAAACTCCAGCTACTTGTATTTGGGATGAGCACTTATATCCCCTAACTGGATGCTCTGTGGCTACAAATTCCACTTGCTTTAACTTCTTTACATGGTTCCACAACATAAAGAAGATGTGATTGGTGAGACTTAGAACCGTCCAAACAAACCCATTGCCGTCGAATCCATTCCAACTCATAAAGACCCTAAAGGACAGAGTAGAACTGCCCCGTTGGGTTTCCAAGGAGCACCTGGTAGATATGAACTGCCGACCGTTTGGTTAGTAGATGTAGCTCCTAACCACTACACCACCAGGGTTTCCGTGAAAATTAGAATTACACCTTTTTTTTCCTGAAACATTAGTAAAATCAGATTAAATGCAATGGGAATCATGGAACCATAGAATCATTAGCCTGAATTTAAACTCTGTTTTATGCGTATAGTGAAACTGTTATTAAATAAAAGTGCACCCCTTGAAAGAAAACCAATGAAGACATCTGTATCTCTTAAACTGTGCCTTGTAAAACTAAACTCAAGCTAAATTTGAGAAGCTAGGAAAAAATTGACAATGCCTTACCCCGCCCTCCATTTCCTTGTTTGCTACAGAAAGATAAATTTAAATATGTTTATTTATCATTTTCTTAGGTCATCTGTTTATTTAGTTTAAATTCTGGGTGAAGTCTGGCATAATAAAAAAAAAAAAAATTTTTTTTTTTTTTTTTGAGCATCATAATTCTTTCTCAGGATACTGAGTGTTTTCACTTAGACTTGGTTACAAGAAAAACATTGCTCTCTGAATTTCTTTTTTTTGGCAGGTTTTTTTTTTTTTGTAATTTTTATTTTGTGCTTTAAGTTTACAAATCACATCAGTCTCACACACAAAAACCCATATACACCTTGCTACACACTCCCAATTACTCTCCCCTAATGAGACAGCCCGCTCTCTCCCTCCACTCTCTTTTTTCGTGTCCTTTTCGCCAGCTTCTAACCCCCTCCACCCTCTTATCTCCCCTCCAGGCAGGAGATGCCAACATAGTCTCAAGTGTCCACCTGATCCAAGAAGCTCACTCCTCATCAGCATCCCTCTCCAACCCATTGTCCAGCCCAATCCATGTCTGAAGAGTTGGCTTCGGGAATGGCTCCTGTCCTGGGCCAGCAGAAGGTCTGGGGGCCATGACCACTGGGGTCCTTCCAGTCTCAGTCAGGAAATTAAGTCTGGTCTTTTTACGAGAATTTGGGGTCTGCATCCCACTGCTCTCCCTGCTCCCTCAGGCATTCTCTTTTGTGTTTCCTGTCAGGGCTGTCATTGCTTGTAGCTGGGCACCATCTAGTTCTTCTGATCTCAGGATGATGTAGCCTCTGGTTCATGTGGCCCTTTCTGTCTCTTGGGCTCGTAATCGCCTTGTGTCCTTGGTGTTCTTCATTCTCCTTTGATCCAGGTGGATTGAGACCAATTGATGCATCTTAGATGGCTGCGTTTAGCATTTAAGACCCTAGACACCACTCTTCAAAGTGGGATGCAAAATATTTTCTTAATAGGTTTTATGATGCTGATTGACTTAGATGTGCCCTGAAATCATGCTCCCCAGACCACTGCCCCTGCTACACTGGCCTTCAAATTATTCAGTTTATTCAGGAAACTTCTTTGCTTTTGGTTTAGTCCAGTTGTGCTGACCTCCCCTGTATTGTGTGTTGTCTTTCCCTTCATCTAAAGTAGTTCTTATCTATCAACAAATTAGTTAATACCCCTCTCCCACCCTTCTACCCTCCATCCTCTTGTAACCACAAAAGAATGTTTTCTTCTCAGTTTAAACTATTTCTCAAGTTCTTATAATAGTGGTCTTATACAATATTTGTCCTTTTGCAACTGACTGATTTCACTCAGCATAATGCCTTCCAGGTTCCTCCATGTTATGAAATGTTTCGCAGATTCCTCACTGTTCTTTATCGATGCGTAGTATTCCACTGTGTGAATATACCATAATTTATTTATCCATTCTTCCATTGATGTGCACCTTGGTGGCTTCCATCTTTTTGCTACTGTAAACAGTGCTTCAATAAACATAGGAGTGCATATACCTGTTCGTGTAAAGGCTCTTATTTCTCTAGGATATATTCCAAGGAGTGGAATTGCTGGATCGTATGGTAGTTCTATTTCTAGCTTTTTAAGGAAGCGCCAAATCGATCTCCAAAGTGGTTGTACCATTTTACATTCCCACCAGCAGTGTAGAAGTGTTCCAATCTCTCCATAGCCTCTCCAACATTTATTCTTTTGTGTTCTTTGGATTAATGGCAGCCTTGTTGGACTCAGATGAAATCTCATTGTAGTTTTGATCTGCATTTCTCTAATGGTTAATGATTGTGAACATTTCCTCATGTATCTGTTAGGTACCTGAATGTCTTCTTTAGTGAAGTGTCTATTCATATCTTTTGCCCATTTTTTAATTGTGTTATTTGTCTTTTTGCAGTTGGGTTTTTGCAGTATCATGTACATTTTAGAGATCAGACGCTGATCGGAAATGTCATAACTAAAAACTTTTTCCCTGTCTGTAGGTAATTTTTTTACTCTTTTGGTGAAGTCTTTGGATGAGCATAGGTGTTTGATTTTTAGGAGCTCCCAGTTATCTAGTTTTTTTTTTTCTGCATTCTTAGTAAAGTTTTATACTGTTTATGGCATGTATTAGGGCTCCTAACATTGTCCCTATTTTTTCTTCTATGATCTTTATCATTTTAGATTTTATCCTTTGATCCATTTTAATTTAGTTTTTGTGCATGGAGTGAGGTATGGGTCTTCTTTCATTTTTTTTGCAGAATGATATCCAGTTATGCCAGCACCATTTGTTAAAAAGACTGTCCTTCCCCCATTTAACTGTTATGGGGCCTTTGTCAAATATCAGCTGCTCATATGTGGATGGGTTTATGTCTGGATTCTCAAGTCTGTTCCATTGGTCCACGTATTTGTTGTTGTACCAGTACCAGGCTGTTTTGACTACTGCAGCTGTAGAGTAGGTTCTAAAATCAGGTAAAGTAAGGCCTCCCACTTTGTTCTTTTTCAGTAATGCCTTATTTATCTGGCGCCTCTTTCCCTTCCATATGAAGTTGGTGATTTGTTTCTCCATCTCATTAAAGAATTTCATTGGGATTTGGATCAGAATTGCGTGAAATGTATAGACCCCTTTTGGTAGAATAGACATTTTTATAATGTTAAGTCTCCCTATCCGTGAGCAAGGTACTTTTTTCCACTTATGTAAGTCTCTTTTGGTTTCTTGCAGGAGTGTACTGTCGTTTTCTTTGTATAAGTCTTTTATATCTCTGGTAAAATTTATTCCTAAGTATTTTATCTTCTTGGGGGCTACTGTAAATGGCATTGATTTGGTGATTTCCTCTTTGATGTTGTTTTTGTTGGTGTAGAGGAATCCAACTGATTTTTGTATGTTTATCTTTTATCCCAATACTCTGCTGAACTCTTCTATTAGTTTCAGTAGTTATCTGGAGGATTCCTTAGGGCTTTCCGTATATAAGATCATGTCATCTGGAAATAGAGATACATTTACTTCTTCCTTGCCAATCTGGATGCCCTTTATCTCTTTAGTGAGCCTAATTGCTCTGGCTAGGACCTCCAGCACAATGTCGAATAAGAGCGGTGATAAAGGGTATCCTTGTCTGGTTCCCGATCTCAGTGGGAACCCTTTCCGGGTCTCTCCATTTAGGGTGATGTTGGCTGTTGGCTTTGTATAAATGCCCTTTATTATGTTGAGGAATTTTTCTTCTATTCCTATTTTGCTGAGAGTTTTTATCATGAATGGGTGTTGAACTTTGTCAAATGCCTTTTCTGCATCAATTGATAAAATCATGTGATTCTTATATTTTGTTTTATTTATGTGGTGGATTGCATTAATTGTTTTTCTAATGTCGAACCATCCCAGCGTACCTGGCATGAATCCCACTTGGTCATGGTGAATTATTTTTTTTATTTGTTGTTGAATTCTATTGGCTAGAATTTTGTTGAGGATCTTTGCATCTACATTCATGATGGATATAGGTCTATAATTTTCTTTTCTTGTGGTGTCTTTACCTGGTTTTGGTATCAGGGATATGGTGGCTTCATAGAATGAGTTTGGTAGTATTCTGTCCTTTTCTATGCTCTGAAATACCTTTAGTAGTAGTGGTGTTAACTCTTCTCTGAAAGTTTGGTAGAACTCTGCAGTGAAGCCGTCCAGACCAGGGCATTTTCTTGTTGGGAGTTTTTTGATTACCTTTTCAATATCTTCTTTTGTTGTGGGTCTATTTAGTTGTTCTACCTCTGTTTGTGTTAGTTTAGGTAGGTTGTGTGTTTCTAGGAATTCATCCATCTTCTAGGTTTTCAAGTTTCTTTGTGTACAGTTTTTCATAGTAATCTGATATGATTCTTTTAATATCAGTTGTGTCTGTTGTGATATCTCCCATCTCATTTCTTATTTGGGTTATTTGCTTCCTCTCCTGTTTTTCTTTTGTCAGTTTGGCCAGTGGTTTATCAATTTTGTTGATTTTTTCAAAAAACCAGCTTTGGTCTCGTTAATTCTTTCAATTGTTTTTTCTGTTTCATTTAGTTCAGCTCTAATTTTTATTCTTTTTTTTTTTTTCTGGTGCCTGTGGGTGTCTATTGCTGCTCTCTTTCTATTTGTTCAAGTTGTAGGGATAATTCTTTGATTTGGGCCCTTTCTTCTTTTTGGAAGTGCGCATTTATTGATATAAATTGGCCTCTGAACACTGCTTTTGCTGTGTCCCAAAGGTTCTGATAGGAAGTGTTTTCATTCTCATTGGATTCTCTGAATTTCTTTATTCGATTCTTAATGTCTTCTATAATCTAGTCTTTTTTGAGCAGGGTATTGTTCAGTTTCCAAGTGTTTGATTTCTTTTCCCTGCTTTTCCTGTTATTGATTTCCACTTTTATGCCCTTCTGGTCAGAGAAGATGCTTTGTTTTGGATTCTGCTAAGGCTTGCTTTATGACCTAATATGTGGTCTATTCCAGAGAATGTTCCATGTGCACTAGAAAAGAAAGTATACTTGGCTGCTGTTGGGTGGAGTGTTCTGTATATGTCTAAGAGGTCAAGTTGGTTGACTGTGGCACTTAGACCTTCCGTGTCTTTACTGAGCTTCTTTCTGGATGTCCTGTCCTTCACCGAAAGTGGTGTGTTGAAGTCTCCTACTATTATTGTGGAGCTGCCTATCTCACTTTTCGGTGCCAATAGAATTTAAGTATCTTGCAGCTCTGTCATTAGGTGCATAAATGTTTAATATGGTTATATCTTCTTGGTGTATTGTCCCTTTAATCATTATATAGTGTCCTTCCTTATCCTTTATGATGGAATTAACTTTAAAGTCTATTTTGTCAGAAATTAATATTGCCACTCCTGCTCTTTTTTGATTGTTGTTTGCTTGATATATATATATTTTTTCCATCCTTTGAGTTTTAGTTTGTTTGTGTCTCTAAGTCTGAGGTGTGTCTATTGTAGGCAGCATATAGACGGATCTTGTTTTTTAATCCATTCTTCCACTCACCGTCTCTTTATTGGTGCATTTAGTCCATTTACATTCAGGGTAATTATGGATAGGTATGAATTTAGTGCTATCATTTTGATGTCTTTTTTTATGTGTTGTTGACAGTTTCTTTTTCCCACTTACTTTTATGTGCTGAGTAGATTTTCTTCATGTATTATCCTTTCCTCATATTTGTTGTTGATTTTGTTTCTGCTGAGTCTCTATTTTTCCCTTTTATTTTATTTTGATGAATTATTTCTTTGTATCACCATAACTCCTTCTCCATATGGAAGGTGTATGATTACATCTCTTAGTCTCTCTTTATTATTTTAATGTTGTCTTTTTTTTTATATAATAACATTGCTCTTACCCTGTTTTGGGCTTTATAGATAGATAGATAGATAGATAGATAGATAGATAGATAGATAGATAGATAGATAGATAGATAGATAGATAGATAGATAGATAGATAGATAGATAGATAGATAGATAGATAGATAGATAGATAGATAGATAGATAGATAGATAGATAGATAGATAGATAGATAGATAGATAGATAGATAGATAGATAGATAGATATAGATATAAAATCTTGCTGTTTTTTTTGGATTTCCCTGTCTGGGTTGACTTCTGGTTGCTCTGCCAGTGTTCTAGTTTTGGGTTGATACCTGATATTATTGATTTTCTAAACAAAGAAATCCCTTTAGTATTTCTTGTAGCTTTGGTTTTGTTTTTACAAATTCCCTAAACTTGCATTTCTCTGGAAATGTCTTAATTTCTCCTTCATATTTATGGGACAGTTTTGCTGGATATATGACTCTTGGCAGGCAATTTTTTTTCCTGCAATTTTTTAAATATGTCATCCCATTGCATTCTTGCCTGCATGGTTTCTGCCGAGTAATCCGAGTTTATTCTTATTGGCTCTCCTTCTCCTTTGTAGGTGACTTTTCGTTTATCCCTCACTGCTCTTATAATTCTTTCTTTATCTTTGGTTGTGGCAAGTTTGGTTATAATACATCTTGGTGGCTTTCTTTTCAGATCTACCTTATGTGGAGTTTGATGAGCATCTTGGATAGATATCTTCTCATCTTTTATAATATCAGGGAAGTTTTCTGCCAACAGATCTTCAACAATTCTCTCTGTATTTTCTGTTATCCTTCCCTGTTCTGGCACTCCAATCACTCGTAGGTTATTTCTCTTGATAGAGTCCCACATGATTCTTAAGATTTCTTCATTTTTTAAAAAATTCTTTTATCTAATTTTTCTTCAAATATATTAGTTCCAAGTCATTAATCTTCGAGTTCAGAAATTCTAGCTTCTACTTGCTCAATTCTGCTTCTCTGACTTTCTATTGAGTAGTCTAATTCTGTAATTTTATTGTTAATCTTCTGAATTTCTGATTGTTGTCTGTCTATGGATTTTTCCAGCATATTAAAATTTTCATTATGTTCCTGAGTAATCTTTCTAATTTCTTTATCTGTGTGTTCCTTGGCTTGTTTTGCGTATTGCCTCATTTCCTTCCTGATGTCTTGAAGGGTTCTGTATATTAAACTTCTGTATTCTGGCTCTGGTAATTCCAGAAATGTACTTTCATCTAGAAGATCCCTGGATTCTTTGTTTTGAGAGCCTGTTGACATGATCGTTTTCTGCTTCTTCATGTGACTTGATATTGACTGTCGTCTCTGAACCATCTATAAGTTATTGTATTAGTTTATGCTTGCTTACTCTGTCATAGCTGCTTGCTTTGTTTTGTTTTGGTATACCCCTATGTTTTGCTTGAGAGAGCTAGCTTGATTATTTTTGCCTTTGGCGCTCTGATGTCCTGTCCCCAGCTGGCTAGAGCTGTCCTCAGGTATATCAGTCTAGGAGTCCATTCAGTTTTCTTGTATGAATTCAGCTCAGGTTTCCAGGTAGCTGATCATCAAGTGTGTGGAACGGGCTCTGTCCTACAGTCTTAGAGGGGCAGAGGTGATTGGCGTATATTCCGATATCTGATTGCACCAGGGGTCATGCTCTGAACAAGGCAGGGGGCTGAGAACTGGCCCCCGAGTGTCTCTGAGGAAAATGTGTCTCTGTTCCCTACAGCGTGCAGGTTGGTGGGTTCTGCGGACAGACCACGGGCACCCAAAGTTTTTGGTTGTAAGGACTGGGAGGTACCAGTTATCTTTGGACCCCTGTCGCAGGTGGCTTGGCGGCCAGAGAGGAGCTACCAGTCCTTAGGTCCTTGATGTGGGTAGGTGCAGGCCTTGTTTAATAGGCAAAGCAATGTCAAACATCAAACACCCACCTCTCCACTGCACAGCTGAAATGGTTAGAGTTTGGCAACAAGGGCCTATTCTCCTGAAATAGGCCCCCACAGGTCCATGCAGAAGGGAAAGGTGCTCAAGGTCCATGGATGGTTTATGCCTGGACAGGAGCTGCTTCTTTCCTGAGCTCCCCCAGTTAATGGAGCTAGCAAATTATCTTTTCCCCCAAGTTGCAAATTTTTTCCTTCCCCAAGGCTGGGAGGGTGGCTCTAGGTGCTCACCAGGACTTATTTCAGGCCCAGGGATTCAGCCACTGAAGCCAGCTTGGGGTGGGGGGGGCACGGTAAAGTATACACAAGTACTTAGCTTTTGCCAAGAGCACCGTTCTTCTCAGGTTCTGGAGGTGTGTGTAGGCTGTATGGCTGGCTGTTTCTGCCTGAGGAAACTGCAGCCTAACGCTAGTACCAGCCCACTACCGCGGCCACTCCAGGAATTGTGCCTGAGGGCTTCTTGCGATTCAGGTCTTGTAACTCCTCTCCACTTCTGAAAGGTCTCTTCCTCCCCCTGACCCTCAGTTCCTTGTCTAAGCTTGCCTTTGATTCTCAGGGCTCCCAGCTTGTCACAAATATATTTGTTTCACTTGTTTTTTTGGGTCTTTGTTGTAAAGAGGGCTCACCGGAAGTGTCTGTCTATTCCGCCATCTTGGCTCTGCCTGGCTCTCTGAATTTCTTGACTACCGTTCTGTCCTTTATTATTCTTATGAATAATGTGAATTTAATAGTTCTCTAAGGATATTAACTAGCCTATGTCTATAATTCTGTTATTTAGGTAGGGGGAACACTATTTTAGGCTCACAGAAAATTTGACCTATTAGTAATATTTCCAGGAGGTGCAAGGTTTTCAAATTTTATTTAAATATCCTTCAGAAATGCTGCCGCATAAAATATAAAAAGATTATAGGATATACTGTCAGTCCACTCTTACTAAACTTCCTTCCCATATAGCTATGTTTGAAAAGACAACATGGGACTATGATGTGGGAAATAGGCTGTCTGTTCAGACAATTCTACAACATTATGACATCAAACGATTTTAACCATTGAAGATTAAGCACTTATAAGTTGTTGTATTCAGGTAAAGTTCTTTGGTGCATATACAATAAAATATATGTGTTTAAAAATGGATAACTTTGTAGATTTGAAGCAACTGTGAGCTTATGATAATGCCTATTGAATCTTGTAGCCCAGGGAAATCCAACTTTCAGCCTAAGATTTCTATAAGAAATCCATATCAGCATGCTGTCAGTGAGCTCTTCCTTCTTGGGCAGTCTACTGCCAGTGATGCACTGGAGAACACAGAGGTGAAGAACAAGTTGACAAGTTAAGCAGAGCAGTGCATAGAGGGATAGGGAATATGGCACCACACTGTCCTCAAGCTCTAGGCTAAAAGGGAAGCCTATGTATTTGTGAAATATGTTCTCTTTCTTCCCCTAAGATTGTGGATTCTCAGGGTTGAAAGAAATTTTAAATACTTCTAGTCATGGTATGTGGAGAGTGGCCTCCAGTACAGGCTTTATATATATTTTGAATAGAATGCAAGAACCAATCCTAGCATGACCAATTAAAATAAATAGGTAGAGTCGTACACTTGATTTAAAGCAATCACTATCCTTTATATTTCATGAAAGTGAAGATAATTTAAGAATTTAAAAGGCCTTTATTCTGAATTACCTAAAAAAAATCCCATGTGGAGTCATAATGGTACATAAATAAATGTTGATGCTAGTTGCTAAGCAGCAGATTTCAGAAACAGGTCACCAGGCCTGTCCTCCAAGATGCCTCTGGGTGGTTTGGACACTCAATCTTTTGGCTAGTAGTCAAGGGCTAAATCACTTGTACCACCAGATCTTCAGATAACATACAGGATTATCCCTCCTCCCCATTGTGTCCTTATAACACTGCCACTTCCACATATCTAGCCTTATAAATTTCTTCTAATTAAAGATCTGATGATGAATTTCTTTTTCTTTTTTGTGTGTTTTTGTTGGTTTTTGCTGCTGTTGATTAATTACTCTTGATCAAATAATGGCTTTGCTGAAATGGATTTACTTTGGTTTGTGCTTTACCCCTTTCTCATCTACACAAAAGCAGGGAGGAAAAAGCAATATCTGCTAGCACACAGAGACTGACCAAACAGCACTTCTAAGTTGTTAGTTAATTCCCAATCTACAGTTTTCCAAAACAGTGGGAAGCACTTAAAGCAATGGAAACACACAGCATGGAATCATAGTGAACCGCTTTGTTTAAATTGTAAATGATAAGAATAATTATGCTATAAATATACTACAAATTTTCATTCATATATTAATGCAAATACAGTGGACTATGAAACAGCCTGTATTCTTCTACATTTTTTTTTTTAATCACAAAAGGGGAGAAGTCAAACTTACAGAGTTTCATAGGCATGCACGAAGGTATTGCGTATGGCTCCTTAAGATTTTGGGTTAATAACCGTATTATTGTATTATAACTTATTGCAATTATTTAAAAATACATTTCCTTAAAAAAGATAAATGACCACATTAACAGTTATACAAATTATTTAGGTTTAATTCATTATATATAAATTAAAAAACAAATATTCAAAACAAAGAACAAGAAAAATAACTCAAGTGCACTCCATTCGGAAGTACCACTCTCAACATTTTCGTGTAGCTTTCATTAATGTTTGTCTATATATATATTTTATGAAATGGGACTAATAGTCTTTCCTGGCAACAATATATTATGAAAATCCTGTCACTAAGTATAGGTCAACAGCATCATTTTAATGCTTGTTTAATTGTTCACTTTAAGGATATGCCATAACCAATTCTCTATTGCTAAACACTTAAGCTATTTTCAGAATTTATTTTTGTTTTAATACCGTGGCTGTAACCAGTATCCATGAATTTGCATACTTAGACACATAATTATATAATTTCTCAATCCAAACTTCCTATAAGTGAGAACATGGAATGAGATGTGAAAAATAAATGGGACAATGCAACTGTCAAAATATATTTGAGACAGATTATATAAATTTATATCCTCACAATCAGTTTATGTTCCTGAAAAAAATGGATTCCAGGCAAAAATAAACTTTTCCATTGATATTTAAATGAGCCTGAGTAATATATAGTGCTTTCTCATTTGTGGGTTATCTCATAAGAAATGAAAGGATATCTCCAAATGTCAAAACCAAGATCCCTGGGATCCAGAGATATAGTGAATAAGTTGATGCTTATAGGGTCCTTATGAGTTGGACAGCATCCACTTCACAGCAAGGAGTTTGGTTTTTGGTTTTTTGTTCTGGGGCTCTAAGGGGCTATCAAACAAGAATGACTTTTTTGGTGGTTGTTGTTCATTTATTTGTTTGTTTTTTATTTTATTTTTTATTGAAGCACAAGGTGCATCATTGAAAGTGCATGAATTGTATTTGTAGGGATTGATACATATTTACAAAATAAAGATACCTATGTATTCACTGTCCAGATCAAGTTAGAGAATATTATTAACACCCCCAAATCCTTCCACATAATCTTTCTAAGCTTTAACTCCTTGCAAGGGTAAGCACTATTCTAATATCCACCACTATAGATTGCTTTTGCTTGTTTTTCAAGCCTGTATAAAAGGAAACTTAAAGACTGTATGTGTCTACTTTTTTCATTAATCAACTTGTGAAAATAGAAGTTGTTATTTTTCATTGTTATATAATATTTCATCGAACGAATAAGCCAAAATAAATTTACTACTAGTTGAAATTTAAGATATTTCCATTTCTGGCATATTGTTGTTGTTGTTAGGTGCCTTCAAGTTGGTTTCAACTCACAGCAACCATGTACAACACAACAAAATACTGCCCAGGCCTGCACCATCCTCACAATCGTTGATATTCTTGAATCCATTGTTGCAGTCAGTGCGTCAATTCATCTCCTTGAGGGTCATCCTCTTTTTCGTGGACCCTCTACTTCCCAAGCATGATGTCCTTCTCCAGGCACTGGTCCCTCTTGATATAACATGTCCAAAGAATGTGAGACATAGTCTTGTGATCCTCTCTTCTAAGGAGCATTCTGGCTGTACTTCCTCCAAGACAGATTTATTCGTTCTTTTGGCAGTCCATGGTATATTCAATAACCTTAGCAAACCTTAACTCAAAAGTGTCTATTATTCTCTTTCTTATTTGTTGTCGAGCTTTCATATCCATATGAGGCAATTGAAAACACCATAGCTTGGGTCAGGCACACCTTAGTCTTCAGTGTAACATCTTTGCTTTTTAATGCTTTAAAGAAGTCTTTTGCAGCAAATTTGCCCAATCCAATGTGCCATTTGATTTCTTGACTGCAGCTTCCATGGGTGTTGATTGTGGAACCAAGATAAACGAAATCCTTGAAACTTCAGTATTTTCTCCACTTATCATGATGTTGCTTGTTGGCCCAGTTGTGAGGATTTTTTTGTTTTCTTTGTGTTGAGGTGTAATTCACATTCAAGGCTGTGGTCTTTGATCTTTACCAGTAGTGTCGCTTTGAGTCAAAATTGACGACGGCAGTGGGTTTTTTTTCTTTTATTTATTTATTTATCTTTTTGAGTAAGTGCTTCAAGTCCTCTTCACATTTCAGCAAGCAAGGTTGTGCCATCTGCATAATGTAGGTAGTTAATGAGTCTTCTTCCAAACCTGATGCCCCTTTCCCCTACATATAGTGCAGTTTCTTGGATTATTTGCTTAGCACACTGTTTGAGTAAGTATGATGAAAGGATATAACCCTAACACACATCTTTCCTTATTTAAAGCATACGGTATGCCCTTGTTCCATTTGAAGGACTGCGTCTTGGTCTATGTAAAGGTTCTGCGTGAGCACAAGTAAGCATTCTGGAATTCCCATTCTTCACAATATTATCTATAATTTGTTATGATCCACACAGTCAAATGCCTTTAAGTTGTCAATAAAACACAGGTAAACATCTTTCTCGTATTCTCTGCTTTCAACCAGGATCCATCTGACATCAGCAATGATATCCTTTGTTCTCTGTCCTCTTCTAAACCTGGCTTGAATTTCTGGCAATTCCCTGTTGATGTACTGCTGCAACTGCTTTTGAATGATCTTCAACAAAATTTTACTTGTGCGTAATATTGCTGATATTGTTCAATAATTTCCGTATTCAGTTGGATCAGCTTTCTTTGGAATGGGTACACATATGGAACTCTTCCAGCTGGTTGGCCAGGTAGCTGTCTTCTAATTTTCTTGGCATAGATGAGTGAGCACTTCCAGTGCTGCATTCTTTTGTTGAAACATCTCAGTTGGTATTCCATCAATTCCCGGAGCTTTGTTTTTCGCCAATGCCTTCAGTGCAGATTAGAATTCTTCCTTCAGTACCATTGGTTCCTGATTATACACCACCTCCTCAAATAATTGAACATTGATCAATTCTTTTTGATTTAGTGACTCTGTGTATTCTTTCCATCTTCTTTGATGCTTCTTGTGTCTTTTAATATTTTCCCCACAGAATCCTTCAGTATCATAACTTGAGACCTGAATTTTTTTTTTTTTTTTCAGTTATTTCAGCTTGAGAAATGCTGAGCATGTTCTTCCATTTTGGTTTTCAAACTCCAGGTCTTTGCACATTTCATTATAATACTTTACTTTGTCTTCTTGAGCCACCCTTTGAAATCTTCTGTTCAGCTCTTTTACTTTACCATTTCTTCCTTTCATTTCAGCAACTTGACATTCAATAGCAAGTTTCAGAGTCTCTTCTGACATCCATTTTGGTCTCTTCTTTCTTTCCTGTCTTTTTAATGCCCTTTGCTTTCTTTGTGTTTGATGTCCTTGATGTCATTCCACCACTCACTGGTCTTCAGTCATTAGCTTTCAATGTGTCAAATCTATTCTTGAAATGGTCTCTAAATTCAGCTGGGATATACTCAAGGTCCTACTTTGGTCTCATGGACTTGTTCTAATTTTCTTTTGCTTCAATTTGACCTTGCACATGAGCAATTGATGGTCTGTTCCACAGTTGGCTCCTGGCCTTGTTCTGAGTGATGATATTTAGGTTTTATATTGTCTCTTTCCACAAATATGGTCGATTTGATTCCTGTGTAGTCCATCTGGTGGGGTCCATGTGTATAGTCACTGTTTATGTTGGTGAAAAAATGTATTTGCAATGAAGAAGTCATTGGTCTTACAAAATTCAATCATGCCATCTTTGGTGTTGTTTCTATAACCAAGGCCATATTTTCCAAATACAGATCCTTCTTCTTTGTTTCCAACTTTCACATTCCAATCACCAGTAATTATCAATGTATCGTGATTATGTGTTCAGTCAATTTCAGATTGTAGAAGTTGGTAAAAATCTTCAGTTTCTTCATCTTTGGCCTTAATGGTTAGTGAGCAAATTTGAATAATAGTTGTATTAACTGGCCTATGGATATTATCCTATCATCGATAGAGTTATACTTCAGGATAGATCTTGAAATATTCTTCTTGACAATGAATGCAAAGCCATTCCTTTTCAAGTTGTCATTCCCAGCATAGTAGACAATAAGACCGTCTGATTCAAAATGATAAATACTGGTCCATTTCAGCTCACTAATGCCTAGAGTATCAATATTTATGCATTCCGTTTCATTTTTGACAATTTCCAATTTTCCTGCATTCATGCTTTCTACATTTCGTGCTGTGATTATTAATGGAAATTGCAGCAGTTCTCATTTTGAGTCATGCTGCATCAGCAAATGAAGGTCCTGAAAGCTTGACTGTATCCACGCCCTTAAGTTCAACTCTACTTTCAGGAGGTAGCTCTTCCCTAGTCATCTTTTTATGTCTTCCAACCTGAGGAGCTCATCTTCTGGCACTGTATCAGACAATGTTCTGCAGTTATTCATAAGGTTTTCACTGGATAATTCTTTTCAGAAGTAGACCACCAGTCCTTCTTCCTAGTCTGTCATAGTTATGAAACTCAGCTGAAACCTGTCCACCACCGGGGACCCTGCTGGTATTTGAATATCGGTGGCATAGCTTCCAGAATCACAGAAACACCAAGCCCCCCCAATATGACAAACTGACAGACATTTTGGGGATTTTGGGCATATTACCAATAATGTTGAAATTCTTGTACACGTCTTTGGGTTAACATATGTTGGGGATATAACTAGGAGTAGAATTGAACACATTATATACCCATGTCTTTAACATGGTGTATTTCTGTTCTGGGTAATATTCTTATTTGTTTTCTTTTTGCTTGTATTTGAGGACTCTTTGTCCCACTTGACAAAGTGATATCTAGGCCAGAAAAATGGCAATATGGGCAGTTTGTACCACATCCCTTTCAGTAGAGACATATTGTTTAACTGACACATATGCTTTGAATTTACATTAGATGCCCCTGGCATGTCCTGAGTTTTAATTTTGCAGAAGGGTTCTAGGTCTTCTCAGAGGAGTAATTGTTGTAAAACAGAATTTGGGGAATTGCTTTCTAGGAGTGTGTGTTCTTGGTGAGCAAAGTAGCCACCAGAGCAGGAGAATTGGATGACAGTGGTCTCCAGTATAATGAAGGGGAAAGGGGTGCTGAAGATAGGGACGTTGTAGTACCATCTTTACATTATAATTATGTTATTTTTCAGAAGTCTATACAGATCTAGGAAACATCTGGAAAATATGAATTTTGCAGCTGTTTTTTACTACAAGGAGTGAGCTATGAACTTACTTTAGCCCTGACCCAGTAGAAGGAGGTTGTTACTAATTCTAAACTTTCTAGGCCCCTCACTTGGAACAAGTTGACCTTGTCTCAGTAGAGACAATGGATTTTTTACACCTGAATTCTCATCTAAGTAAGGGTGGATTTTTATCAGCACTGAAGACTTGTAGACTCTGTTTGTTACCTCTACTCAAATATCAGTTCTCAAACTTGATGTGTCAATGGCAGGTGGGACCACACAAATAAAATCTGACTTGAAGTTTAATTATAGTAAATGAGCTGCAAGTATCGTGTTTCCATATTCAGGACTGATAGTTGATGGATTTTTCCTATATTAACCATTTATGCAAGATAATTGTTTGCCATTCTGTGACATTTAATTATAATGCTATGACTGATATACATAGTTTGAAGGAAAAAATTGCTTTATATGTCATTTAAGATTTGTATGAACACATTTAAACTGGAGAAAAGATTGCTTGGAAAAATGCAGAGATGGCTCCCAAGAGCTCTTGATTACCTTCTATATCAAGACCATTTTTTTAAATCGGTTGTACTATCACAGCATAATTTCAAGGTGACCACCTGTCAAAGAGCTTCTGGGAAAAAAAGGCAAAATGCGTTCCTGTCTTATTTGTGCATTTATTTTTATAAACATTCCTAATTTTCCAGAGGGTATTATAAGCTAAAATTTTAATGGGATCGTAATAGTTAGCAATGAGTAAATAACATGAATTCTCAGTTGATATAAATTTCCTGCCAGGTTTGAATGCTGAAGGTAAAAGCTATCATGAAAACTGGAAGCACATTTATTAGCAGATGTTCAGTGGTGCAGGGAAGATCTACTTGAATAACAAAGCTTGCCCTCTTTGTATTGAGAGCTCTCAATTTCCTCTTTTCCCAGGAAGTGCATTGTAGTTTGGACTGAGCTGGTCATAATTAAGCTGTACTAAGAAAACATTCAAGTGACAATGGTTTGCAAATGATCAAATTATTGTGGGCTTAGCTTTACCACCTGGAGTGATTTCTCTATTATAACCATATGTCTGTTAATTAATTTGATTCAAATGTAAAACAATTACAGATATTTTAGTGATTGGGCAGAACAATTAAAAACAGATAAGGTTGTTCTTGTGACATAGTCTTAAAATAAATGAAGAAACTAAAATGATTAAGCTAAATGCTACTTGGCTAATGATTACAAGATGTGATAAAGTAGCTAGCCCATTTTGAATCTAATTATCTGAGATATAGTATGTTGACCCATCATACAAGATGGCATACTAGAAAGGAATTAAAACACTAAAAATATTGTGTGGATTCCATAGGAATTCCCTTGCCATCTTCCTGAGCTGGCTTCATGAATGTCTCAATGAAAGTGGAAGAGAGTAACCATTACCAAAGTGGAAATACAAAGTAGGACATTTGAGGCAAACTAATGTATTTTATTTTTAATAGAGTGATGTTTTTGGTAAAGGTAAATGTGAACAAAGAGAATAAGGGTTATCATTTCAATTCTTGTTGTTAGATGCCACTGAGTCAGGCCCCGACCCATGGCAATCCCACATACAATGCAAAGAAAGGCTGCCTGGTCCTGCACCATCCCTGTGATAGGTTTCAGATCAGACTGTTGTAATCCACAGGGTTTTCATTGGCTGATATTTTGAAGTAGATTACTAGGCCTTTCTTCCTTATTATTTCAGTATGGACTAGCTATGTGAAGGAGAAGGGGCTTTATTATCATAGGGATTTCTTAACCCTCCCTTCTCCTTAAATCCGCTCTTTGGGCTCCTCATGATCCATTAATTGTTATGATGCACACAGTCCAATGCCTTTGTGTAGTCAATAAAACACAGGTAAACATCTTTCTGGTATTATCTGCTTTTAGCCAGGATCCATCTGACATCAGCAATGACATCCCCTGGTTCCACATCCTCTTCTGAATCCAGCCTGAATTTCTAGCAGTTACCTGTCAATATACTGTTGCTGCTGCTCTTGAATGATCTTTAGCAAAATTTTACTTACATGTGATATTACTGATATTGGTCGATAATTTCAGCATTCAGTTGGATCACCATTCTTGGGAATAGACATAAATATGGATCTCTTCCAGTGATTTGGTCAGGTAGCTGTATTCCAAGTTTCTTGGCATGGATGAGTGAGCACTTCTGGATCTCCATCTGTTTGTTGAAACACCTCAACTGACATTCCTTCGATTCCTGGGGCCTTGTTTTTTGCCAATGCCCAGTGCAGCCTGGACTTCTTCCTTCAGTACCATGAGTTTCTGATCATATGTTACCTTTTGAAATGGTTTAATGTTGATCAACTCTTTTTGGTATAATGACTCTGTATATTCTTTCCATTTTCATTTTATGCTTCCTGTATCATTTAAAGTTTTCCCCATGGAATCCTTCACTATTGCAACTTGAGGCTTGAATTTTTTTTTTTCAGTTCTTTCATCTTGAGAAATGCCTAGCATGTCCTTCCCTTTTGGTTTTCTGCTTTCAGGTCTTTGTACCTGTCTTTATAATACATTACTTAGTCTTCTCAAGCCGCCCTTTGAAATCTTCTGTTCAGTTCTTTTACTTCATCATTTCTTCCTTTTGTTTTAGCTTCTTGACATTCAAGAGTAAGTTTCAGTCTCTTCTGACAGCCGTTTTGGTCTTTTGTTTCTTTTTAATGACCTCTTGCTTTCTTCATGGATGATGTCCTTGATGTCATTTCACAACTCATCTGGTCTTCGGCCATCAGAGTTCAATGCATCAAATCTATTCTCGAGATTATGTCTAAATTCAGATAGGATATACTCAGGGTTGTATTTTGGCTCTCATGAACTTCTAATTTTTTTCAGTTTCAACTTGAACTTGCATATGAGCAATTGGTGGTCTGTTCAACACCTATGGAAGCAGTAGGCAAGAAATCAAAAGACACATTTCATTGGGCAAATCTGCTGCAAAAGGCCTCTTTAAAGTGTTAAAAAGCAAAGATGTCATCTTGAAGACTAAGGTGCCCCTGACCCAAGCCATGGTATTTTCAATCATATCATATGCGTGTGAAAGCTGGGTAATGAATAAGGAAGACCGAAGAAGAATTGAGACCTTTGAATTGTGGTGGTAGAGAAGTATATTGAATAAACGATAGACTGCCAAGAGAATGAATGTTTTGGAAGAAATACAGCCAAGTGCTCCTTGGAAGTGAGGATGGCAAGACTATGTCTTACATACTTTGGACATGTATCAGGAGGGATAAGCCCCTGGAGAAGGACATCATGCTTGGTAAAATAGATGGTCAGTAGAAAAGAGTAAGACCCTCAGCAAGATGGATTGACACAGTGGCTGCAACAATGGGCTCAAACATAACAATGATTGTGAGAATGGCAGAAGATAGGGCAATGTTTCCTTCTGCTGTACATAGGATCACTATGAGTCGGAACCACTCAATGGCACCTAACAACAACGACAACATGATCCTTTAATCTGCAATGTCCCACTATCTCCTATCACATATTCCAGTTAAAATTATCTGGGAGAGTTGGTTATTATTCTGTACTGTCTTTACAAACTCATGATCTTACTAAAAAGGTTGTTACTAAAATTGCTGACCTCTCCCATCCTCACATATTACAACAACACTCTCCTGACAGTTGTATGAGCAAAATTGTAAATCCAGTGAAGATATTAATATATAAAGGCTAGTACATGTCAGAAATGGTCAAGTGTAGATAGCTGATGGAAAATTACAAATTGAGAACTGCTTTGAAGAAGGAAAAATACACTTTGACTGGTTCAATGTATTTGAACCTTGTAAAATTTGTTTAATGACTTCAAACACTGTGATTCATGGAAATTGATTGAACCATTTCTTCTCTAGAGCTACTTATTCTACTTCTTTGTATCTTCTTTCTCACAGACTGATTTGTTCCTCTCCCAGATATCTTCTTATGTTATAACTCTTACTTCCTTTTTGTAGAAAACAAAACGTAGTTCCTGGAAGGGGCAATCATTCTTTCCCCAAATACTGGGATTTTCTGAGGGGTAAAGAAACATGTGAGGGATGGAACAGTTCATGAATATTAAAAATGACATTGACTTTTATTTAAAAACCATCAGTATATATAGGTATATGAAATGATGTAGGAATTACTTGTCATGAGAACAGCAGCCTGTGGATGTTATAAGTATTTAAGAGTTGTTTTTGAACAAATTTCTTAGATTTTGGAAATCAAAGGCAAGGATGAAATGGTACATCCCTGTCTATTTCAAGAAAAAAAAAAATACTACTATTAAATGTTCTTAACAATCTGGAAGATGGATGAGGATACCCTCATGAGAATCCCAAAGTTTAGATGATGATAATCTCTTCTAAGTGGTCAGTAGCTAGCCTCTGGGCATGAATTTCAGGAAGATCACTTCAGATCCTGTAAGATTATTAGAATGCTACCATTACATTTGGATCATTTCATTTTCAGTTAATAGACATAAATTCTCTCACTTTTTCTTTAGAGAAACGGTTTGAAATTTAGTTCTATAAAGGCAGGACGGTTATTATTGTAATTTAACAGATAAACTGAGACTATGGAAGTAAAAGGATTTCCTGAAGTTCATTCAATTAGTATGTGGAAGAGTTTGGACTGAAACAAAAAATGTTTGACTCTAGTCTAAGGTTGCCCAACCCAACAAAGGCATCAGAAACCAAATATATGTACGGAACGACAAAGGACTGAGATAAAGCTTTAGATGTCAGATCCATAACAGATTATTAAAGGTCATCAGATGTTCTTAATATACATCTCCTACCACTTCAGGCTCATGTCATGGAGCGTAACTATGCAGTTCCCTATAAAATTTTTTGCTGTCATTGTCAGAGATGGAATCCTGACTCCAGGCCCATTGGCCTGTCCCAGTGAGCCATTTCTCAAGTTCTTATCTTTTGGATACAGAAGCAGATTATTAGGGAGTGTGAAGGGGAATTTGACTTTAATCTCAACTGCTGCATAACAGTATTTTTAAAAATGATCTCACTCTATAAAAATAAAACCCTTCCACCATTATAGAATTCAGTAATCCTAGAGCACCGTAAAAGTTACTAGAAGAGAAAAGCCAACCTTGCAATAACTATACCATCTATCCCTCTGAATTTGCTATCAAAATACAGATGCAGCTCCAAAGCAGACCATGGTCAGATTAGAGATGACACAGTCTGTGCAACTGCCCTACCTTTGTTCAATTTGCATGCCAGGAGCAGGGAAGCTATTTACCTAAATACTACTGGATTTTTTTTTGTTTGTTTGTTTGCTTCCTTGATGTTAGAATCTTCCTCTAAAATTTTTGTTTAAATAGCCTGTTTGTGAAAATAGCTCAATGAAGGCTGCAAGTAAAATGAATGTGGCTTTTTATATGATAAATGTTTTGTTAATCAACATTTCAATTTTGCTATGATCATGCCATGATTGGTAATCCCTGGGTGATGCAAATGGTTAAGGGCTACACTACTAACTAAAAGATGGCAGTTCTAATCCACCCAGAAGCTCCTCAGAAGAGAGTCTTGGCAATTTGCTTCCAAAATTTCACAGCCTTGAAAACCCTACAAAGCCGTTCTACTCTGCACACATGAGGTTGCCATGAGTTGAAATTGACTGGATGGCAAATACCCACAACCACATAAGCCACATGCTTGATCTTATTAGAAAGTTATCCAATGCTACTGAAAAAAACTGTGGAGCTCAAATCATGGACTCTAGTATTGGAACATCTAATGTTTTTGTTAGCTGATATAAGATAAACATAGCCCAGGTTTATTAGATAGCACTTACTTTCTGCAAAGAGCCCTGGTGACGCAATGCTCAGCTGCTAAGCGACAGGTCAGAAGTTAGAACCCACCAACTGCTCTATGAGAGAAAGATGCGTCAGTCTGCTTCCGTAAAGATTACAGCCTTGGAAACTCTATGGCGCTGTTCCACCGTGTTTCATGCAAACAATGCATGTGCTCTACGTTTTTTTCCAACCACGCCCACCCCCGGCGAGATATTTTCCTAAGCCCTCTATGCGACTTTTTAAATTTTTTTGCTGTAAAAAATAGCTTCTGTGTCCTATAGTGTTGCTATGAGTCAGAATCAACTCAACCGCAACAGGTTTATATCCTGCTACATATATTGATGTGTCCTAAACCTAAACTAGTAACATATCATGGTTTCACTTACCTGTTTGTCTAAGATTTATAATTTAACATAATAAGAAAAATTGTAGGAAAATATACTCAATTCCTAACTTTATTTGTGGAGGTGACATTGTAGGGATACATGGTTCTGAGCTGGCTTCATATGCAGGCAGTCAATCTGACTCAGAACGTGACAGCTTCCAGTCATGAAAACAAAATTCATGACTCAAGTCTGTGCAGCCGAAATGGAAATTTCCAGGAGCCATGCCATTGTTGAGTTTTAAACACTTTCTACAACATTTCAGCAAGTGCAAGCTATTTCCCAATCTTATAATAATTTCCGATACATTTCATGCTAGCTGAGAAGGTGATCAAGTGTATAAATTCCATAACATGTCAAATCTCTATTCACATATATATTACAGTGCACAGGTGCTTTGGAGCCAGAAGATTAGATATGACCCTTTGCTAGTGCTGCTGCTTATTTGTCCTATCATTTTGGCCACCTTATTTTAGGCTTCAGGTTCTTAGTTTCTTCATCCGCAAAATGTGAAAATAAAACTTGCTTTAATTAAATAACATACGCTCAAGTGCCTAAAAATATTCATGGCAATAAAACATAGTTATTATCAATAGTACTCTTTTTATTGACATCGAATATGACAATACATGTCAAGATATTCTGAAAACTTTAAAGCACTCTGTGTAGCCATACAAATATAATAATGATTTCAAATAATGTTAGCATCAATATGTACTAAAAATACAAACAGGATTTGAAGCCTTAAAGACATATTTTGTATGTCTAAAATATGTGTGTATGTTGTTACTCAGGGTATTATGTTGTTACTCAGGGTATACTTAAGGTCATATTTTGGCTCTCATGGACTTGCTATGATTTTCTTCAGTTTCAGCTTGAACTTGCATATGAGCAATTGATGGTCTGTTCCACAGTCAGCCCCTGGCCTTGTTCTGACTGATGATATTGAGCTTTTCCATTGTCTCTTTCCATAGATGTAGTCAATTTGATTTCTGTGTGTTCCATCTGGCAAGGTCCACGTGTACAGTAGCCGTTTGTGTTGGTGAAAGAAGGTATTTGCAATGAAGAAGTTGTTGGTCTTGCTAAATTCTATCATTCCATCTCCGGCATTGTTTCTATCACCAAGGCCATATTTTCCAACTACCGATCCTTTGTTTCCAACTTTCACATTCCAATCGCCAGTAATTATCAAGGCATCTTGACTGCATGTTTGACCAATTTCAGACTGCAGCAGCTGATAAAAATCTTCTATTTCTTCATCTTTGGCCCTAGTGGTTGGTGCATAAATTTGAATAATAGCCGTATTATCTGGTCTTCCTTGTAGGCGTATGGATATTATCCTATCACTGACAGCGCTGTACTTCAGGATAGATCTTGATACGTTCTTTTTGACAATGAATGCAACACCATTCCTCTTCGAGTTGTCATTCCCAGCATAGTAGACTATATGATTGTCTGATTCAAAATGGCCAATACCAGTATATTTCAGCTCACTAATTCTTAGGATATTGATGTTTATGCGTTCCATCTCATTTTTGACGATTTCCAATTTTCCTATATTCATACTTGGTACATTCCAGGTTCTGATTATTAACGGACGTTTGCAGCTGTTTCTTCTCATTTTGAGTCGTGCCACATCAGCACATGAAGGTCCCAAAAGCTTGACTCCATCCACATCATTAAGGTTGACTCTACTTTGAGGAGGCAACTCTTCCCCAGTCATCTTTTGAGTGCCTTCCAACCTGGGGGACTCATCTTCCAGCACTATATCAGACAATGTTCTGCCGCTATTCATAAACTTTTCACTGGCTAATGTTTTTCAGAAGTAGACTGCCGGGTCCTTCTTCCTAGTCTGTCTTAGCCTGGAAGCTCAGCTGAAACCTGTCCTCCGTGGGTGACCCTGCTGGTATCTGAATTTAGAGACCATCTCAAGAATAGTTTTGATGCATCGAACACTAGTGATCAAAGACCAGATGAGTTGTGGAATGACATCAAGGACATCATACATGAAGAAAGCAAGAGTTCACTAAAAAGACAGGAAAGAAAGAAAAGACCAAGGTGGATGTCAGAGGAGATTCTGAAACTTGCTTTTGAGTATCGAACAGCTACAACAAAAGGAAGAATTGATGAAGTAAAAGAACTGAACTGAAGATTTCAAAGGGCCTCTCGAGAAGACAAAGTAAAGCATTATAATGACATGTGCAAAGAGCTGGAGATATAAAACCAAAAGGAAAAACATACTCGGCATTTCTCAAGCTGAAAGAACTGAAGAAAAAATTCAAGCCTTGAGTTGCAATAGTGAAGGATTCCATGGGGAAAATATTAAACAACCCAGGAAGCATCAAAAGAAGCTGGAAGGAATACACAGAGTCATTATACCAAAAAGAATTAGTCAATATTCAACCATTTCAAGAGGTGGCATATGGTCAGGAACCAATGGTACTGAAGGAAGAAGTCCAAGCTGCTCTGAAGGCATTGGTGAAAAACAAGGCTCCAGGAATTGATGGATTATCAACTGAGATGTTTCAACAAACAGATGCAGCACTGGAGGTGCTCACTCATCTATGCCAAGAAATATGGGAGACAGCTTTCTGGCCAACTGGCTGGAAGAGATCCATATTTATGCCTATTCCCAAGAAAGGTGATCCAACTGAATGTGGAAATTATAGAACAATATCATTACTATCACACACAAGCAAAATTTTGCTGAAGATCATTCAAAAACAGCTGCAGCAGTATATCAACAGGAAACTGCCAGAAATTCAGGCTGGTTTCAGAAGAGGACATGGAACCAGGGATATCATTGCTGATGTCAGATGGATTCTGGCTGAAAGCAGAGAATACCGGAAGGATGTTTACCTGTGTTTTATTGGCTATGCAAAGGCATTCGACTGTGTGGATCATAGCAAACTATGGACAACATTGTGAAGAATGGGAATTCCAGAACACTTAATTGTGCTCATGAGGAACATGGACATAGATCAAGAGGCAGTTGTTCGGACAGAACAAGGGGATACTGATTGGTTTAAAGTCAGGAACGGTGTGTGTCAGGGTTGCATTCTTTCACCATACCTATTTAATCTGTATGTTAAAGAAATAATAAGAGAAGCTGGAGTATATGAAGAAGAACTGGGCATCAGGTTTGGAGGAAGACTCATCTACAACCTGCATTATGCAGATGACACAACGTTGCTTGCTGAAAGTGAAGAGGACTTGAAGCACTTACTAATGAAGATCAAAGACCACAGCCTTCAGTATGGATTACACCTCAACATAAAGAAAACAAATATCCTCACAACTGGACCAATGAGCAACATCATGATAAACAGAGAAAAGACTGAAGTTGTCAAGGATTTCATTTTCCTTCGATCCACAATCAACAGCCATGGAAGCAGCAGTCCAGAAATCAAAAGACGCATTGCATTGGGCAAATCTGCTGCAAAGGACCTCTTCAAAGTGTTGAAGAGCAAAGATGTCACCCTGAAGACTAAGGTGCGTCTGACCCAAGTCATGGTATTTTCAATCACATCGTATGCATGAGAAACCTGGACAATTAATAAGGAAGACAGAAGAATTGACACCTTTGAATTGTGGTGTTGGCGAAGAATATTGAATACACCATGGACTGCCAAAAGAACGAACAAATCTGCCTTGGAAGAAGTGCAGCCAGAATGCTCCTTAGAGGCAAGGATGGCGAGACTGCATCTTACATACTTTGGACATGTTGTCAGGTGGGATCAGTTCCTGGGGAAGGACATCATGCTTGGCAGAGTACAGGGTCAGCAGAAAAGAAGAAGACTCTCAACGAGGTGGATTGACACAACGGCTGCAACAACGAACTCAAGCATAACAATGATTGTAAGGATGGCGCAGTACTGGCCAGTGTTTCATTCCGTTGTGCGTAGGATCGCTATGAGTCAGAATAGGCTGTTGTCAGGTGCCGTCGAGTCAGTTCAGACACCTAGCAACCCTGTGTATAACAGAATGAAACACTGCCCAGTCCTACGCTGTCCTCAAAATTGTTGCTATGTTTCAGCCCATTGTTGCAGCCACTGTGTCAAACCATCTCCTTGAGGGTCTTCCTCTTTTTTGCTGATCCTCTTCCTTACCAAGCATGATGTCCTTCTCCAAGGACTGGTCCCTCCTGATAACATGTCCAAGATACATGAAACGAAGTCTGGCCATCCTCGCTTCCAAGGAGCACTTGGCTGTATTTCTTCTAAGATGGATTTATTCGTTCTGCTGGCAGTCCAAGTATATTCAATATTCTTTGCTGAAACCATAATTCAAAGGCATCAATTCTTCCTCAGTCCATCTTATTCATTGTCCAGTTTTCTCACTCATATACAGCAAAAATTCAATGGCTTGGGTCAGGCCCACCTTAGTCCTCAAGGTGATATTTTTGCTTTTTAACACTTTAAAGAGGTCTTTTGCAGATTTGCCCAATGCAATATGTCATTTGATTTCTTGACTGTTGCTTTCAAGGCACTGATTGTGGATTAAGTGAAATGAAATCATTGATAACTTCAATCTTTTCTCCACTTAGCATGATGTTGCTTATTGATCCACTTGTGAGGATTTTTGTTTTCTTTATGTTGAGGTGTAATTCATACTGACTGTAGTCTTTGATCTTCATCAGTAAGTTCTTCAAGCCCTCTTCGCTTTCAGCAAGCAAAGTTGTGTCATCTGCATATCACAAGTTGTTAATGAGTCTTCTTTCAATCCTGATGCTGCATTCTTCTTCATATAGTCCAGCTTCTTGGATTATTTGCTCAGCATACAAATTAAGTATGGTGAAAGGATACTAACCTGAGGCACACCTTTCTTGATTTTAAACCACAGCACCCCCTGTTCTGTTTGAACACTTGTCTCTTGGTCTTTGTACAGGTTTCACACAAGCACGATTAAATTCTGGGATTCCCATTCTTTGCAATGTTATCTATAATTTGTTATGATCCACACAATCGAATGCCTTTGCATAGTCGATAAAACACAGACATCTTTCTTAAATTCTCTGCTTATAGCCAAGATCCATCTGACATCAGTAATAATATCCCTTGTTCTACTTCATCTTCCAAATCTAGTTTGAATTTCTGGCAGTTTCCTGTTGATGTACTGCTTAAATCATTTTTGAATTATCTCTAGGTTAATGTTATGTGTCTATATATATATATCTGGGGCCCTGGAGATGCAGTGCTTAGCGTTTGGCTGCTAAACAAAAGGTTGGCAGTTCAAATCCACCAGCTGCTCTTTGGAAACCCTATGGGGCAATTCTACTCTGTCCCATAAGGTTGCTATGAGTCGGAATTGACTCAACAGCAAGAGTTTATATATATATATACACACACACACACACATATATATAAAAAAAAAATTTTTTTATATATAGGACACATAAAATATATATATATATGAACACACTTTAAAGCTAAGTTTAAAAGTATCAAGTGAAATATTTTTGAGATATATGTATATTAAATATACATATAAATAAATATGAAATTATATATAGATATATAAAGTTGTTTAGCGTGTGACTACCAAAATTAATAATATAAAAATCTTACTGTGTTATGTGATCTTGGACAAGGTACTTCCTTTTGCTGCCCTGAACAGTTGTTGTTTTTCTATTTTTCTGTTAGATGGAGAGTAAAACAATCTGTATCATGGGTTTGTGGGAGGATTAAATGAGTATTTAGCAATAGTCCCTGGATACCCACCCAAAACCCCTCAATAATTATTACCTGTGGCCATTGAGTCGATTCTAACTCATAGGGACCCTACAGGACAGAGTAGAACCACCCCATAGAATTTCCAAGGAGTGGCTGGTGGATTTGAACTTCCAACTTTTTGGTTAGCAGCCAAGCTAAATCTGACATAATTTAACTATAACTAAATTCACTTTTAAAACATGTCTTTTGGCTCTAATATTATAACTCCCTCCTCAATTTTTTCTACATGTAAAAAAAATTATATATGTGTATATATACACACATACGGAAACCCTGGTGCGATAGTGGTTAAGTGCTGCAGCTGTTAACCAAAGGGTCAGCAGTTCAAATCTTCCAGGCGCTTCTTTGAAACTCTACAGGGCAGTTCTACTCTGTCCTATAGGGTCGCTATGAGTTGGAATCGACTCGATGGCCCTGGGTTTGGTTTTTGTTTATATATACACACACACATATATGTTATCAATTATTCTTTTTGATAGCTTTAACCTTCATCATTCAAACCATGGCATGTCAGAAAGAATAAAGGCTTAGACATAAAGCATATTCTTTTTATTATGAAAGACACTTAAATTTTGAATTTTCCACTAACCTGTGGGCATGAAATATGACTTTATGACTTTTGTAAACGTACTTTCCTGAGTGCCTGGCACATGGGCATTTTTTAGTATACATTGTTTGGTGGATTCCTTCAGAAAGTTGAATGATGAGCCTAGTGATACTGTGGAAACAAGCAGAATCTGGGAATCACTTGAGGGCATCCATAGGTCTCTGGCATGTAGTTTTCTACACACTTGCTGGGGCCAAGCTGCTATCAGTGCCTCCCTATGGGGGAGAGCATGCATGCGCTATGACATGCAGTGTGGCAAGACATCCTCCTCCCACGTCTTCCTCCCCATCCCAGGCTGTGCCCCCAGTTGGTCTAATGAGCTGCTGACACAGGTGTGCAAAGGTTTATACTGCATGTTACTACCTTCTCAGGGCATAGGAAACAGCACATCTTCCTATAATGACCCAAATGGAGCACCCTTCAAAGATGTGATAACTCCTGCATGCCTGACGCTCTATCGTCATTAGGAGGGTTAGGAACCCTGCCACGAGCTTACTGTGCATATGACTTTTCCAAATAAAAGTCTCCATTTTTTCAGACACCAACTCAGGGCCTAGAGATACACTTGGATCTTTAAAAGTTTATTGTATTTTCCCTTAAATCTAAGTAATACTTACAGATTTTTTATATGTTTTTTTTTTCTTTTTCTCAAAAAACATGTTTAACATATGTCTATTTCTTTTAAGTTCCAAACTAAAGGAAAACCATGTGCTCTAGCAATGATCTATGCTGCCTCAAGGCTTGGGTGAATGTAATCAATTATTTGGACCCACAAATAGTTACCTAGTCAATACACTTTGATGTGGGAATGTAAATGATTGCATTTGAAGAGTTGATAATTATGCCTAAATTTTGGGATTACCATGAATACTTTGAAATATGTGCTGTAACAGAGTGATTTTTTAAAAAACTTGCAGCTTTGCTCTTCTAATCAGCTTTCCATTGGAAAAATAGTGAAACCTGGATTACTTGAAACAGATTTTGTTTTCTTTAGTAAGGGGATTCACCTTAAAACTAGAAATGATAAGGCATGATTTAGTGAAGCTGAAGCTCAAGAAACATACACAATGGACAGTTTTTGACCTAAGATGCTGAAAATAATTGACAACAGCTGCCTGTTATATTAAAGATCTTTTCTGAGGATGGTGATTAACGGAATGGGATCATTATAGATAGAGGCCTTGAGTGGACTTGTACAGGCATAAGGAATATTGTTGTTGTTGTTGTTAGGTGCCATCAAGTAGGTTCCGACTCATAGCAACACTTACGTACAACAGAATGAAACAATGCCTGGTCCCCCGTCACCCTCACAATCGTTGCTAGGATTGAGCTCATTGTTAGAGCCACTGTGTCAACCCATCTCCTTGAGAGCCTTCCTCTTTTTCACTGATCCTCTACTTTTTTTTTTCTACTTTACCAAGCATTATGTCCTTCTCCAGGGACTGGTCCCTCCTGTTAACACGTCCAAAGCATGTGAGATATAGTCTCTCCATCCTTGCTTCTTTTTTTTTTTCAATTAATTTTTATTAAGCTTCAAGTGAACATTTACCATTCCAATCAGTCTGTCACATGTAGGTTTACATACATCTTACTCCCTTCTCCCACTTGCTCTCGCCCTATTGAGTCAGCCCCCACAGTCTCTCGTTTCGTGCCAATTTTGCCATCTTCCCTCTCTCTCTATCTTCCCATCCTCCCTCCAGTCAAGAGCTGCCAACACACTCTCCAGTGTCCACCTAATTTAATTGGCTCACTCTTCATCAGCATCTCTCTCCCCCCCACTGACCAGTCCTTTTCATGCCTGATGAGTTGTCTTCGGGGATGGTTCCTGTCCTGTGCCATCAGATGTTCTGGGGAGCATTGTCTCTGGGATTCCTCTAGTCGCATTCATATCATTAGGTATGGTCTTTTTATGAGAATTTGGGGTCTGTATCCCATTGGCCTCCTGCTCCCTCAGGAGTTGTCTGTTGTGCTCCCTAGCAGGGCAGACATCAATTGTGGCTGGGCACCAACTAGTTCTTCTGGTCTCAGGATAATGTAGGTCTCTGATTCATGTGGCCCTTTCTGTCTCTTGGGTTCTTAGTTGTCTTGTGGCCTTGGTGTTCTTCCTTTGCCTTTGCTCCAGGTGGGTTGAGACCAATTGATGTATCTTAGATGGCTGCTTGTTGGCATTTAGGACCCCAGGCACCACAATTCAAAGTGGGATGCAGAATGTTTTCATAATAGAATTATTTTGCCCCTTGACTTAGAAGTCTCCTCAAACCATGTTCCCCAGACCCCAGCCCCTGCTCTGCTGACCTTTGAAGCTTTCATTTTATCCCGGAAACCTCTTTGCTTTTAGTCCAGTCCAATTAGGCTGACCTTCCTTGTATTGTGTGTTGTCTTTCCCTTCACCCAAAGCAGTTCTTACCTACTGATTGATCAATAAAAAACCCTCTCCCTCCCTCCCTCCCTCCCTCTCCCCTTTGTAACCACAAAAGTATGTGTTTTTCTCCGTTTTTTTCTATTTCTCAAGATCTTATAATAGTGGTCTTATACAATATTTGTCCTTTTGCCTCTGACTCATTTCGCTCAGCATAATGCCTTCCAGATTCCCCCATGTTATGAAATGTTTCAGAGATTCGTCACTGTTCTTTATCGATGCGTAGTATTCCATTGTGTGAATATACCACAATTTATTTACCCGTTCATCCGTTGATGGACATCTTGGTTGCTTCCAGCTTTTTGCTATTGTAAACAGAGCTGCAATAAACATGGGAGTGCATATGTCTGTTTGTGTGAAGGCTCTTGTATCTCTAGGGTATATTCCGAGGAGTGGGATTTCTGAGTTGTATGGTAGTTCTATTTCTAACTGTTTAAGATAACGCCAGATGGATTTCCAAAGTGGTTGTACCATTTTACAATCCCACCAGCAGTGTATGAGAGTTCCAATCTCTCCGCAGCCTCTCCAACATTTATTATTTTGTGTTTTTTGGATTAATGCCAGTCTAGTTGGTGTGAGATGGAATCTCATCATAGTTTTAATTTGCATTTCTCTAATGGCTAATGATCGGGAGCATTTTCTCATGTATCTGTTGGCTGCCTGAATATCTTCTTTAGTGAAATGTGTGTTCATCTCCTTTGCCCACTTCTTGATTGGGTTGCTTGTCTTTTTGTGGTTGAGTTTTGACAGAATCATGTAGATTTTAGAGATCAGGCGCTGGTCTGAGATGTCATAGCTGAATATTCTTTCCCAGTCTGTAGGTGGTCTTTTTACTCTTTTGGTGAAGTCTTTAGATGAGCATAGGTGTTTGATTTTTAGGAGCTCCCAGTTATCTGGTTTCTCTTCATCATTTTTGGTAATGTTTTGTATTCTGTTTATGCCCTGTATTAGGGCTCCTAGGGTTGATCCTATTTTTTCTTCCATGATCTTTATCGTTTTAGTCTTTATGTTTAGGTCTTTGATCCACTTGGAGTTAGTTTTTGTGCATGGTGTGAGGTATGGGTCCTGTTTCATTCTTTTGCAAACGGATATCCAGTTATGCCAGCACCGTTTGTTAAAAAGACTATCATTTCCCCAATTGACTGACACTGGTCCTTTGTCAAACATCAGCTGCTCACACATGGATGGATTTATATCTGGGTTCTCAATTCTGTTCCATTGGTCTATGTGCCTGTTGTTGTACCAGTACCAGGCTGTTTTGACTACTGTAGCTATATAATAGGTTCTGAAATCAGGTAGGGTGAGGCCTCCCACTTTCTTCTTCTTTTTCAGTAATGCTTTGCTTATCTGGGGGTTCTTTCCCTTCCGTATGAAATTAGTGATTTGTTTCTCTATCTCCTTAAAGTATGACATTGGTATTTGGATTGGAAGTGCGTTATATGTATAGATGGCTTTTGGTAGAATAGACATTTTTACTATGTTAAGTCTTCCTATCCGTGAGCAGGGTATGATCTTCCACTTAAGTATGTCCTTTTGAATTTCTTGTAGCAGAGTTTTATAGTTTTCTTTGTATAGGTCTTTTACATCCTTGGTAAGATTTATTCCTCAGTATTTTATCTTCTTGGGGGCTACTGTGAATGGTATTGATTTGGTTATTTCCTCTTCGGTGTTCTTTTTGTTGATGTAGAGGAATCCAAGTGATTTTTGTATGTTTATTTTATAACCTGAGACTCTTCCAAACTCTTCTATTAGTTTCAGTAGTTTTCTGGAGGATTCCTTACGGTTTTCCATGTATACGATCATGTCATCTGCAAATAGTGATAGCTTTACTTCCTCCTTGCCAATCCGGATACCCTTTATTTCTTTGTCTAGCCTAATTGCCCTGGCTAGGACTTCAAGTACGATGTTGAATAAGAGCGGTGATAAAGGGCATCCTTGTCTGGTTCCCGTTCTCAGGGGAAATGCTTTCAGGTTCTGTCCGTTTAGAGTGCTATTGGCTGTTGGCTTTGCATAGATGCCCTTTATTATGTTGAGGAATTTTCCTTCTATTCCTATTTTGGTAAGAGTTTTTATCGTAAATTGGTGTTGAACTTTGTCAAAAGCCTTTTCTGCATCTATTGATAAGATCATGTGGTTTTTATCTTTTGTTTTATTTATGTGATGGATTACATGAATGGTTTTTCTGATATTAAACCAGCCTTGCATACCTGGTATAAATCCCACTTGATCAGGGAGAATTATTTTTTTGATGTGTTGTTGGATTCTATTGGCTAGAATTTTGTTGAGGATTTTTGCATCTATGTTCATGAGGGATATAGGTCTAAAATTTTCTTTTTTTGTAATGTCTTTACCTGGTTTTGGTATCAGGGAGATAGTAGCTTCATAGAATGAGTTGGGTAGTATTCCATCTTGTTCTATGCTTCGAAATACATTCAGTAGTAGTGGTGTTAAGCCTTCTCTGAAGATTTGGTAGAACTCTGCAGTGAAGCCGTCTGGGCCAGGACTTTTTTTTGTTGGAAGTTTTTTGATTACCGTTTCAATCTCTTTTTTTGTTATGGGTCTATTTAGTTGTTCTACTTCTGAATGTGTTAGTTTAGGTAGGTAGTATTGTTCCAAGAATTTATCCATTTCTTCTAGGTTTTCAAATTTGTTAGAGTACAATTTTACGTAGTAATCTGAGATGATTCTTTTAATTTCATTTGGCTCTGTTGTGATGTGGTCCATCTCGTTTCTTATTCGGGTTATTTGTTTCCTTTCCTGTTTTTCTTTAGTCAGTCTGGCCAATGGTTTATCAATTTTGTTAATTTTTTCAAAAAACCAGCTTTTGGCTTTGTTAATTCTTTCAATTGTTTTTCTGTTCTCTAATTCATTTAGTTCAGCTCTAATTTTTATTATTTGTTTTCTTCTGGTGCCTGATGGGTTCTTTTGTTGCTCACTTTCTATTTGTTCAAGTTGTCGGGACAGTTCTCTGATTTTGGCTCTTTCTTCTTTTTGTATGTGTGCATTTATCGATATAAATTGGCCTCTGAGCACTGCTTTTGCTGTGTCCCAGAGGTTTTGATAGGAAGTATTTTCATTGTCGTTGCTTTCTAAGAATTTCCTTATTCCCTCCTTGATGTCTTCTATAACCCAGTCTTTTTTCAGGAGGGTATTGTTCATTTTCCAAGTATTTGATTTCTTTTCCCTAGTTTTTCTGTTATTGATTTCTAGCTTCATTGCCTTGTGGTCTGAGAAGATGCTTTGTAATATTTCAATGTTTGGATTCTACCAAGATTTGTTTTGTGATCTAATATGTGGTCTATTCTAGAGAATGTTCCATGTGCACTAGAAAAAAAAGTATATTTTGCAGCAGTTGGGTGGAGAGTTCTGTATAAGTCTATGAGGTCAAGTTGGTTGCTTGTTGTAAGTAGGTCTTCCGTGTCTCTATTGAGCTTCTTACTGGATGTCCTGTCCTTCTCCGAAAGTGGTGTGTTGAAGTCCCCTACTATAATTGTGGAGGTGTCTATCTCACTTTTCAATTCTGTTAAAATTTGATTTATGTATCTTGCAGCCCTGTCATTGGGTGCATAAATATTTAATATGGTTATATCTTCCTGATCAATTGTCCCTTTTATCATTATATAGTGTCCTTCTTTATCCTTTGTGGCGGCTTTAAGTCTAAAGTCTATTTTGTCAGAAATTAATATTGCTACTCCTCTTCTTTTTTCCTTATTATTTGCTTGATATATTTTTTTCCATCCTTTTAGTTTCAGTTTGTTTGTGTCTCTAAGTCTAAGGTGTGTCTCTTGTAGGCAGCATATAGATGGATTGTGTTTCTTTATCCAGTCCATGACTCTCTGTCTCTTTATTGGTGCATTTAGTCCATTTACATTCAGCGTAATTATAGATAAATAAGTTTTTAGTGCTGTCATTTTGATGCCTTTTCATGTGTGTTGTTGGCCTTTTCATTTTTCCACATACTTTTTTGTGCTGAGAAGTTTTTCTTAGTAGATTGTGAGATCCTCATTTTCATAATGTTTAACTTTATATTTGTTGAGTCATTACGTTTTTCTTGAGTTATGGAATTGATATTCCTTTTTGTGGTTACCTTATTATTTACCCCTATTTTTCTAAGTAAAAACCTATCTTGTATCATTCTATATCGCCTTGTATCACTCTCCATCTGGCAGTTCAATGCCTCCTGTATTTAGTCCCGCTTTTTGATTATTTTGATCGTTTATCTATTGATTTCCATGATTTCCTGTTATGTGTATTATTTTATTTATTTATTTTTTAGAATTAATCTTACTTTGTTTGTTTTTGTGCTTTCCCTATTTGAGTTGCGTTGATATCAGGACGTTCTGTTTTGTGACCTTGTATTGTGCTGGTATCTGATATTATTGGTCATCAGGCCAAACAATCTCCTTAAGCATTTCTTGCACTCTTGGTTTAGTTTTTGCAAATTCTCTAAACTTGTGTTTGTCTGTAAATATCTTAATTTCTCCTTCATATTTCAGAGAGAGTTTTGCTGGATATATAATCCTTGGTTGGAGGTTTTTCTCCTTCAGTGCTCTGTATACGTCGTCCCATGCCCTTCTTGCTTGCATGGTTTCTCCTGAGTAGTCTGAACTTATTCTTATTGATTCTCCCTTGAAGGAAACCTTTCTTTTCTCCCTGGCTGCTTTTAAAATTTTCTGTTTGTCTTTGTTTTTGGCAAGTTTGATGATAATATGTCTTGGTGTTTTTCTTTTTGGATCAATCTTAAATGGGGTTCGATGAGCATCTTGGGTAGATATCCTTTCGTCTTTCATGATGTCAGGGAAGTTTTGTGTCAGGAGTTCTTCAACTATTTTCTCTGTGTTTTCTGTCCCCTCTCCCTGTTCTGGGACTCCAATCACTCGCAAGTTATCCTTCTTGATAGAGTCCCACATGATTCTTAGGGTTTCTTCATTTTTTTAAATTGTTTTATCTGATTTTTTTTCAGCTATGTTGGAGTTGATTCCCTGGTCCTCCAGAAGTCCCAGTCTACATTCTAATTGCTCGAGTCTGCTCCTCTGACTTTCTATTGCGTTGTCTAATTCTGTAATTTTATTGTTAATCTTTTGGATTTCTACATGCTGTCTCTCTATGGATTCTTGCAACTTGTTAATTTTTCCACTATGTTCTTGAATAATCTTTTTGAGTTCTTCAACAGTTTTGTCAGTGTGTTCCTTGGCTTTTTCTGCAGTTAGCCTAATTTCATTTGTGATGTCTTTAAGCATTCTGTAAATTAGTTTTTTATATTCTGTATCTGATAATTCCAGGATTGTATCTTCATTTGGGAAAGATTTTGATTCTTTCGTTTGGGGGGTTGGAGAAGCTGTCATGGTCTGTTTCTTTATGTGGTTTGATATGGACTGCTGTCTCCGAGCCATCACTGGGAAACTAGATTTTCCAGGTAATCAGCTAAAAAAAAAATGCAGTCAGATCCCTATCTGAATTGTCCTTCTGGCTCCGGGTATTCGGATGTTAATGGAGCCGCCTGGGGAGGGTGGGGGAGGGATCAGAGGGCTAGGCGTGTAGCACCACAGAATATAGAGCTGATCCCCGCGTTCACGCTCCGCCCCCGTCCGCCAGAATCCCTGCAGGATGGCTCCCCGGCTGGGACGCTACTCTCCCCGTTCCAAGATCAGTCACTTCCTCCATGGGATTTCTCCCTCCGGTGCGCTGCTCCGCTTTCGCGAACTGAGTGGGCGTGGCCCTCACGGACAGCTGGGCCCGCCCCCGGGGTCTATTCAGGGGAATGCACTCACACCACGCCCGCTCTCACCAAGATCCCAGCGGGACAGCTCCCTGGCTGGGACGCTGCTTTCCCCACTCCAAGACTGGTCACTTCCTCCCGGGGATTTCTCCCTCTAGTGCGCCGCACCGCCCGTGCGAACTGGGTGGGCTTGGCCCTCAAGAACAGCTGGGCGCCCCCCCCGGGGTCGCTTTAGGGAAATATAGGTGAACCCCACACTCGTGCCTTGCCTGCCTCCCGCCAAACTCCCGGCGGGACGGCTCCCCAGCTGGGACGCTGCTCTCCCCGCTCCAAGATCAGTCACTGCCTCCTGGGTGTTTCTCCCACCAGCTGCGTAGCTATGCCGCCTGTGTCAACCAGCTAGACTCCCTCCCGGGATGGGTTCGGGGTGGGTAGGGCTGGGCCCCTTGTCTGTGACATCTGCCCCCCTGGGCTCTGCCCCAGCCTGGGCTCTGAAGGTCACCTGCCTGGTATGCTGGCTCTTAGTTCTGAAAACGATCGCTGTCTGCCCGTATTTGTTCGTTCTCCGTCTCTAAGTCTGTGTTTGTTGTTCAGAGTTCATAGATTGTTATATATGTGATCAATTCACTTGTTTTTCTGAGTCTTTGTTGCAAGAGGGATCCGTGGTAGCATCCACCTAGTCCGCCATCTTGGCCCCACCTCCCCATCCTTGCTTCTAAGGAGCATTCTGGTTTTACTTCTTCTAAAACATATTTGTTCATTCTTTTGACAGTCTATAGTATATTCAATATTCTTCACTATCATCACAATTCAAAGGCCTCAATTCTTCTTATGTCCCCCTTATTCATCATCCAGGTTTCTCATGTATATGAGGTGATTGAAAACACCATGGCTTGGGTCAGGCACACCTTAGTCCTCAAGGTGACATCTTTGCTTTTCAACACTTTAAAGAAGTCTTTTGCAGCAGATTTGCCCAATGCAATGCATCTTTTGATTGCTTGACTGCTGCTTCCATGGGTATTGATTGTGAATACAAGTAAAATGAAATCCTTGGCAACCTCAATCTTTTCTCTATTTATCATGATGTTGCTTATTAGTCCAGTTGTGAGGATTTTTGTTTTCTTTATGTTGTGGTGTAAATCCATACTGAAGGTTGTGGTTTTTGATCTTCATCAGCAAATGCTTCAAGTCCTCTTTGGTTTCAGCAAACAAGGTTGTGTCATCTGCATAATGCAGGTTGTTACTGAGCCTTCCTCCAATCCTGATGCTGCATTCTTCTTCATATAGTCCAGCTTCTTGGATTATTTACTCAGCACATAGATTGAATAGGTGTGATGAAAGGGTACAATCCTGATATACGCCTTTCCTGACTTTAAACCATGCAGTATCCCCTTGTTCTTTTTGAATGACTGCCTCTTTATCCATGTATAGGTTCCTCATGAGTATGGAACGTTAGTAACAATAATGTAGTGAGTCTACACAAAGCATCGAATTTGTGGGAAATCCTAAAAATGTCTACCAGTATAACTACCATCACGCACTGAACAATTTTATCTTTAATTCTCTCATTTTTTTTTCCTAACCGAATGATTATATGAATACTTTTCCCCCCTTGGCCAATACCTTACTTGAGAGGTTAATTAATTTGCCTGTGGTCTAAAGATGGAGCCCTTGTGGCACAGAGGGTAAAGCAATCAACTGCTAACCAAATGTTGGAGGTCTGAAACCACCAGGGGCTCCTTGGAAAAAGATGTGACAGTCTGCTTCCCTAAAAATTTATAGCCTTGGAGAAACTATGTTGTCTCTATGAGTAGCAATCGACTCAATGACTGTGGGTTTGGCTTTGGTTTATGATCTTAAAAGTGATACTGTCAGAACTTGAACTATTTGATTTAGAGACTGATGGTTAAGATTGTCAGCTTGGCTGGGCCATGATTCTCAGTGTTTTGGCAGTTGTATGATGTTGTGATCACTTCTCTGTTGAAATCTGATATGTGATCACCCCCATGATGGAATCTGCTGAAGGTACCAGTGGGGGTGGGGCCTACGGTGGCCCACTGCCCTCTCAGCCTTCGTCTCTCCACCCTCTACCACCTTCTTCCTTCCTGCTTGTCTTGTCAAGGTTTTTGGCTTATTCTGGATCCTGTAGCTGCCTCTTACTCATCTGACCTCTGGCTCTTGGGACTTAAGCTAGAAGCTTACCTGCCAATCTTGGGATTCGTCAAACTCCATAGCCTGTGAGCAAGACCCCTGCTCTCCAACCTACCAATCTTGGGTTCTTCACCCCCTGCAGCTACATGAATCAGGAGAAGCCTCTATCCTGATCTACAGACTTGGGACGTTTTGGCCTCTGTAATCGTGTGAGCTGCTTCCTTGATATAAATCTCTCTCTATATGTATTTATACTCTTTACTGGTTTTGTTTCTCTAGAGAACCCAGCCTAAGACAGAGACCATGGGCTAGCTACTACTTTACAGTGCCTCTTCAGTGACTTACTTAAAATAATAATAATAAGTAATAGCTTAGAGTGAAAAGTAAACAATAATGAGATTGAATTAGAATAAACTTGGAGCAAGTACTGGGATTCAAAAATTCAACTGCAAAATTTTTTCCATTAAAAGATTTGACTTTGAAATTTCACATGAATAAGATATAAGATAAGGAGGTTACTGCAAGTAAATTTTAGGCTAGCATTGTGATGCAGCTTATAAAGACTTTGTGTTAACTGTGTTTCTCCATGAACATGCTATTGTAATTTTTATTTTGGGAAGGATAATTTTTTCTTGTGAAGAACACTCTCTATTTGGAAAGATAGTTAACATCCACAGTGCTCACCCACTAAATTCTAGTTGTACCCCTAGTCAATGAGACAGTGCCTCTACATATAAATACCTTCTCAGCTGCATTGCCTTGGTTGAGAACTACTGTATTAGTAGACAAACACAGCTCAGAAAAAGGGAGATGCTAGATAAACTTTACCCTGCACTGGGTAAAAATTATTGAACCTATTTTCATCTCTAGGTGCTGCATTTTAAAAAGAATTTTTACTGACAAAAGAATATCCAGAGGTTCATTTATTCAATATTGTTAGATTTTGTGAACCATCTCAGTATATGTATAGACAATTTCTTCTTTTTTAAACTAGTTTCATTTGGATTTCAGTTGCTTGCAAACACACTATCCTAACATACTAGCACATGGTTCCTAAGACTTGAAACCATACAGTATAAGAAACGCCAAAAGAATTGGAATGACTTAGTCTTAACGAAGAATGACAAAAGACATGATGTTTTCCAAAGTTTGATGTGCTAACATGACTGAGGAATTAGGCCTGAGTTATGGGCTCCAGATGGCAGAACTGAGACAAACGGTTAGATGAGGGAGTAATTAGGAATGGGCCAAAATAAAAGAGCTGCCTTGGGAGATGGAACATTCTTTACCGTTGTCTACATTCAAGGAGAAGCTCTTTATGAGATTCTGTTTATGAATGACATGGGAGACTAGACTTTTGATTCTGTATCTTTTAGACTTAAGGTCATTGCAAATTCATTTACTTGTAACTGTTTTGGTAAAATGCCTCCTTTTTCTCTCCTGCATTTTCTGAACGCATACCAAGTAATACATTCTCTTGAAGACCTATTTTTAGATACACAAAAACTTCATAGACTTAGACAGAGATCAAAATATTCAGGCAGCACATCAAGGTCTCCAGAGCTTTCTGCACCTGGAAAGAAGAAAGGAAAAATCCAAACACTTTATTAGCAACTGTACACTCTTCTTAGAACACATAGGCTTAGCCCGCTGTGTTCTCAACACTTAGTCTTCCCTCCTCTGGGGAGTCACTCAAAGCCAAGCTCATCAGGGCTGCAAAACATTCTGCAAAGGAACAAAGCATTCATGGTTAATGAACTGGTCCGGCAGCACTAGCCTGCTAATGGGAAAAACTGGTCTTTTCTAACACTCCAGTGAAAGATTTTTTCCTGTCCTGCTCCTTTCTATATTTTAATAGAAGAAAGAAGCCACTTTGATTACTAATAAGTTTTTATGAGGTAGTGAAAAGCTCCTACCAGGATCACTAGAATTCTGTGAGGCACAGGATTGGCCTGATTGTTCCACAATCAGCAAGAATTACATATGTATGGATGTTCTTTCTCCTTCTCCCTGCATTTATCCTTTAAACTATGTGCACCTGAAAAAGGAAATAGAAGATGACATCATAAGAAATATGGCTAAGCAAAATTCTTAGTACTGCACTTTTACAGTAAGTGTCTGAATGGAAGAACTTGGATATTAACTTGGATATGAAGAACTAGGAAACCCTGGTTGTGTAGTGGTCAAGTGCTACGGCTGCTAACAAGAAGGTCAGCAGTTTGAATCTACCAGGTGCTCCTTGGAAACTCTATGGGGCAGTTCTACTCTGTCCTATAGGCAGAATCGACTCAGCAGCAATGGGTTTGGATTCTTTATGAAAAACTACGAATACTTGTTTAAAAAGCAGACCAGATCTGCTTGCCTCCTCTGTAAGTGAGAGAGGGTCATGAGTTCATTCATACTGCTCTCATATTGACATCTCTCTTTTTGGCTTTCCTTTGACTAACTTTTCTAATGGAAATCCCTAAGGCTGTGCTATGGACCCTATATCCTTCCCTATTTTATATAGTTCTGTAAGATATTTTGTCTTTGATATTATTTCCATTATATTGTTTTACCTTTATGTTGAATTTCTCATTTCTCTATTACTCAGGGCAGATTTTTATGAAGTTCTGCGTTTCTTGCTTTCTTATTGACACTTCCCCTGGATGTCCTTCCACTGCCTAATAAAATGTAACATGGCAACTGCAAGCTTGCTTTCTTTCTGGAATAAACTCAGTTGCACCTTTGCCAGCATTAGGATCTCAGGTTTTGATGTCTCCAACTTGGACACAGATAGTCTTCCACCAGAATAGCTTTAAACTATGGACTTCACTATTCATTTCCCCCGACACAGCCCTAGTCCTGAATGAATCTATCACAGCTTCATACATGAACTTCTACTGTCATTGCCACACTGAGTAAATAAATTGCTTTAACATGTATCTCGACCACTGAAAATATGAGCATTAAAAAATTGGCTAGAGAAAACAAGTATTTCTACATCAAATATTTACCCTCAGGTACATATAAAGATGAAATGTCCCATCCAAGCTCATCAGTCCTACCTTCATTTGTTAATAGTAATAATATTCCTGTATTTAATGGTCCTTAATTCTTGTAGCAACATCACACTCAAATAGGACTAGTCCCCCAACCCATACCCCCTTCTGATGAGCACATTGAGGCATCATGTGGTTAAATATCTTGCATATGATTTGGGATCTAATTACTGTCACAGCTGGATCTGGATGTCAGACGCACTGATTCTCAACCAAGCCCTTACTCTTGTCAGGGGTGTGTTTGTGGTGCTGGGAGTCAGCAATGGGACTTTTACTTTTAATGTCTTACTTCTTTAGCCTGATTTCTTTGGAATCTGATTATTATGGTTATTCTCTTTTATTATTATGTCGGAAGTCTGTTCCTTTGCTAGTTTGCATTTTGGTCAAGGTGGGAAATTGAGAGGTTCACTTGACTTTGAACAACTAAAAAGTTTAGGTTGAAGATTAGTTACTATATTCCATTTCTATAATGTGACCAAAAGGCTAAATTGGAAGTACTTGTTGTGTTAAACATGTGTAAGATGTGAGAGCCCAAACAATGCAATTGATATTAATTCAAGAGTTAAAAATAAGGCACCGAAATGGGGAGGATCAATGAAGAATGCTGTGATGACTGATAAATAATAATGTGAAAAATTAACATTTTAGGAATATTATTCAGAAAAAAAGTTATATCTGAAAAAAAGAGGCATGGGTTGTATCAAGTACAATATCATCAATAAATTCTAATGCGAGCATGTCTCTTGAAGAATTACTCCTTTTCATATCGAATTTGGGAAAACGTGACAACTTCCGGAATGAAGCAGTATCCTCATGAAAGCTCTAAGTTACCTCTAGAAAAACAAACAAACAAAAAAACATACCTCAGGGATTCTTCCATAACTTCTACCCCGTGGTTCTATCTACATTGTGGTTTTTACTTCAGTTGGTCTCTTGCATATCTAAAAGTGTTGCGGAGCCTATCAGCAGAGCTTTTCTGTTACAAAACTCTATGTCTAATGGCATCTGGGTCAGCCAAATTGGCTTGTTCAATTTCTGTGTGCTATGAGAATTTTATTTGTCCATTGTCTTGCAGGGTCAGTCCTGAGATGGTTATGAGTTAGGATTCCTTGCATTGTCCTTGTTGTCCCTTTACTATTGCTAGAAATGCTAGTGCCTGAGCATTGTCTTTTTATTATTTTTATCAGTTCACACTCCATTTTTAGTGAGCATGAGATTTATCTTCAAGCCCTAACTGGCAGTCTCTCAGTTTCATTTTTGGGTTCTTTATTTATTAGCATATGCTGCCATTCTCTTTGACCCCACAGTTAAACAATACCTGAATGCCTTCTAATTCTTAGGACCAGGGCTATAAATTCCCCACAACAAATTTTCTCTCTGAAACCCAAATTTGTTGCCATCAAGTTGATTCTGGCTCATAGCAACCCTACAGGACAGAACAGAACTGCCCCAGAGAGTTTCCAAGGAGCAGACGGTGGATTCGAACTGCCAACCTTTTAGTTAACAGCTGAGCCCTTAACCACTGTGCCACCTGAGTTTCTCTGAATAATAGTTCCTGCTATTATTCAGAGCATGGATAGGAAAATGTAGGCAGATGAAGAGTGACTGAAATACTCTTTTTCTCTAATCTAGCTTGAAATAGTATTTGTTACTTATGTGGCTTCATCATTTTTGGGGATGAATCATAGGTAGTTTGGAGTGGAATCAGACTTTTCTGAATCCATTGACTTCTCTTCTGTATTCTGTTTCCTATTGCCAAGACTTCATAGCCTCCCTATTGGTGCATTGACTCTTTTTTATTGCATTGCTAAAGTAGCTATTGCTCCTGAGAAGCATTACTGTTCCTTTTTTCCTCTTAATTTGGACACATTCTCTGTATTAGTCAGCTATTAATGCAATAATGTTGCATAGCAACAACAACAAATTAAAAAAAAATCACTCAGTAACTTATTAAAATAAGCACTAATTTTCTTAGTCCCGGGCTTGAGGGTGAGGATGCTTTGGTATGTTGCTCACCTTGGATCCATGCTGGGCTTGGGTTCAGGTCTGCTCCATGAACTGTCTCATTTTTCATGGACCAACATCTACCTCGGGTCTGTTCTTATCATGGTGAATCACCAGAATACAGGAAGATAAACAGGAACATAAAAACAGGTGATGTCTGCTGTGGTGTTCTCCTGGAACTAGCACACTCTCATTTCTAACCCATATTCCATTGATCAAGTAAGTCACACCAATTCCAACATCAGCGAGGCAGGGAAATATACTCCTCCTTTAATGAGAGAACTATGGCAAAGTGTGTTGATGTATAAGCCTATTAAGGGGAGGTGATGAAAAATCAACGACAATGATCCAATACAACATCAAGCACAAAGAATTGCTGGTGAGGTTTGAAATATCTGACATTCTTCCTTCCTACTGCTTTTGTGGCAGTAGCATTAACATGACTTTTTTCCTTTGCCAAATACTTGCTGGGATTTGGTAACACAAAGAAGTCTTCAGAGGACAATGTCTTGGAACATGCCAACTATCTAGGATGATGTAAAGGAATACAGAAACCTCATGTAACAGTAGTGTGTATATACAACTGGAAAATTATAAGTCTGCTTTTAAAAAGTTAGCTTAGCTAATGAAGTTAAAAAATGTCTAATTATTGAATCAGTTCTATCTTTACTTGTTGGGTATTCTAAAAGTCATTTTCCTGTTTTCAAGGGAAATCATGAATCTGATGTTATCTTTTTTTTTTTAAAATTAAGGAATAAAAATTGAAAAAAAATAAAGATAGGGTCAGCTTTAGCCTACCATGTTTGCCCTAATGTGGCTTACTTCTTCAATCAGTAACTTATATCAGAATCAGAGCATAGTAAGTTTAAATCTTTCATTTTCACTAAAATAAGGATTTCATATAAAAAATAATGTTGGTTGCTGCTAAATAATACAGTAGCATTGTGAAAATACCATCAAGTAGAGGAAATAACATCTCTTTAAAAATCTCAAAGGGAAATAACTATTTCAGTTTCAAAGTTGTGTAAATAAATCTTCTTTATTACATTTTTTAGTTCCTACTATGCGTATAAGGAGCCCTGGTGGCCAAGTGGTTAGGAACTCGGCTGTTAACCAAAAGGTCGGTAGTTCAAGTCCAACAGCCACTGCTCGAAAACCCTATAGGGCAGTTCTACTCTGTCTTATAGCATCACTAAGAGTCAGAATCAACTTGATGGTGGCAGGTTTTTTTTTTTAACAGGTTTGTGGATAGTATCATTTTGCTTATTACAAGAATACAAAAGAATAAAAGAACACATAGTTATCTTTTAAAAATGTATACATGACCATGACCAAGAACATTGTAACTTAGTTCCAGGTAAAATCCTTTTTTGTTTTATAATCTGGGAAGAATTCGACAACAGGAATTATTATTCTAGAAAATCACCCAAATGTAATTTAAATTATCTTATTTTCTCATAACTGAACATAAGAGAGCAAAGTGGGAAGACCGAGTGAAGATAGGGATGCATTTCAAAGCTAAAACAAGAGAAAAAAATTTCTGAGGCAAAACCTAAGATATACTTAGGTTTAGAAAAATTTTACTACTTTTTTTCAGTATTTTTGTTATTGATATTAAACAGGAAATACTAAGATAAACAAAAAGAAAAAAATGTTCAATAAAGTTTGGCCAAAATCATGTCAAATGCAAGCAATGGGGATTTAAGAAGTAGTATGTGCCCTGGTAGCTAAGTGGTTAGCACGGGGCTGCTAACCAAAAGGTCAGTGGCTCAAACCCACCAGATGCTCCAATGGAGAAGGATGTGGCAGTCTGTTCCTGTAAGGATTATAGTCTTGGAACCCCTATGGGTCAGTTGTACTCCATTCTATAGGGTCACTATTAGTCAGAATTCACTCTATGGCAATGGGTTTATTTATTTATTTACTTTTATGTGCTTCCAAATCAGTCTTAAAAGAAATACAACCAGAATACTCCTTAGAAGCAAGGTGGTGAAATATCAGCTACTTACTTTGGACAGGTCATCAGGAAATAACAATTGCTAGAAAAGGACATTCTGTTTGGAAAAGCAGAGGGTCGGCGAAAATGAGGAGGCTCTCAGAAAGATGTATTGACACGATAGGCCCAACAATGCACTTGAGCATACCAATGATCAGGAAGATGGTGCAGGACTAGCCAAGTTTTATTCTTTTATACAGAAGGCCACTATGAGTCAGAGTCAACCAGATGGCATCTAACAACAACAACATGTCCTTCCAGATAATTCGGTCTCGCTCAGTTGAATTATTAAAAAAAAAAAAAATTTTGTTTTGTTTTCTGAGTACCTATAGCATTGCAGACATTCTTTTACCATTATGGAGGGTCTACAGAAGAAAAAAAACTATTTTGCTTTGAGACCTGAAGAAACTTACAGTGGTAGCCGCAAGTTGACAAGGCAATTGACTTTTATTTGGCTGGAAAAAATTTGGTTTCTCACTGTTTTAGTAAGGGACAAACACATCAAAGCTACCAAATAGACGTTATAAAAATGCTTTGCTAGTTAAAATGTCACGGTATTTGGAAGAAGTCATCTCCTGGGAAAGCAAGTTTCACAGATGATAACTCTGGACTGAGAGAGTTTTAACTTTCGCTGTTCTACTTATTCCATGAGACAGAGAGACAGTATGTGTTTGTAGAGCTGTGACAATGAAGTAGAAAATAGAATATGTATAAAGTATCAGGCCACCAAAAAATTCCTACTTTTTAAGTTAAATTATGTTGACTTGATTCCTTTTGTAATCACTAATCTAGATTTCCAGAAATGGAAATTATAATATTGAATAACTGTTAACATAACAAAATAGACTCACTAGAATCCAAGTGATGACAGATCCCAACAATGAAATTCAGAAATTTGTTCAAATTCATTTTAGAAATGAAAAGCTTTATTTTAGACTAACTTCCAGCTGGGGCCCTGGTGGTGTAGTGGTTAAGAGCTACAGCTTGCTAAGGTTGCTAACCAAATTGTCGGCAGTTCAAATCCACCAGACGCTCATTGGAAACCCTGTGGAGCAGTTCTACCCTGTCCCAAAGGATTGCTATTAGTTGGAATCAACTCCATGTTTGTTTGTTTTTTTTTAACTTCCAACTAATGTCTTACTCTTAATATAAATTCATTGTGATTTCCTACACCTTTTACTTCTGTAGACAGTGTGAGCTATGTGAGAATGAGTGTTCAGAGTGAGGAGTCCAAAGCCCTGCAAGCTTTTCAGACATCAAAAAAGTTTCAATCATGTTCAATGTTTCCTCCTTACAAAGGCAGAAAATTAGACTGCTGCATTATAGAAAATTTATAGACTGCAGGGTTTTTCTAGTTTATCTTAAGTCAAACTGAACATAGAATTAATCCTGCTTATCAGTGATTGAAGTCTAGCCTTGTTTTAGAATTTTATGTATAAATAATTACACTTTGAATTTCTTTGGGGTGTGTGTGTGTGTGTGTGTGTGTGTGAAAACTTCTAAATTGACAGCTGCATGAGGATTTAAAATTTTGAGACCTTTTTGGGATGTCCATGATCTTTAACCATCATTTGTACTGTGGTGGCTTGTAAGATGCACTAATGCTGGAAGCTATGCCACCAGTATTTCGAATATCATCAGGGTCACCCATGGTGGACAGGTTTCAGTGGGGCTTGCAGACTACATAGACTTGGAAAAAGGCATAACAAGCCACTTCCAAAAATCAGCCAATTGAAAACCTTATGGATTGCAACAAAATTTTGTCCAATATAGTGTTGGAAGATGAGCCCCTTATGTTAGAAAAAACACTCAAAATACCCAGTGGCCACAACAATGGACTTGAGTATACCAATGATAGTGAAGATGGTGAAGAATCAGGCAACGTTTTACTTTCTTGTACATGAGTTGGAGCTGACTTGACAGCAGTTAACAACAACAGCAGCAACCTGATCTTTAAAATCTACTGAATGTTCAGATTTAACACTCCCCATTAGAACAGTTTACAAGCAATCCTGAAAGTCAGTAGTAAAAGGTATGAGGCTGGTGTTTAGAAGGAGTCACTTGCTTAACATCAGGCCTAAGCATTTACTTTTACCTCTGTTGACACCACCCTTCTTTCAGGTTAGAAAGATTCACTTCCTCATTTAATTATGCCCTAGGGAAGCTTCCTTTACCACACAAAATAAAATATATTTCCCTTGCTTGCTGCAATGGATTGAATTGTGTCCCCCCAAAATATATGTCAACTTGGCTAGGCCATGATTCCCAGTATTGTGTGATTGTCCACCATTTTGTCATCTGAGGTGATTATCCTATGTGTTGTAAATCCTACCTGTACAATGGAAACTCTGGTGGCATAGTGGTTAAGTGCTACAGCTGCTAACCAAAAGGTTGGCAGTTCAAATCCACTAGGCACTCCTTGGAAACTCTATGGAACAGTTCTACCCTGACCTATAGGGTCCGACTATGAGTCGGAATCGACTCACAGCAATGGGTTTGGTTTTGGTTTTTTTATGATGCTAATGAGGCAGAATTAGAGGCAGTTATGTTAATGAGACAGCACTCAATCTACAAGATTATGTTGTGTCTCAAGTCAGTCTCTTTTACTACATAAAAGAAAGAAGAGAGCAGAGAGACAGGTTCATCTCACACCACCAAGAAAGTAATGCGAGGAGAAAAGTACATCCTTTGGATCTGGGGTCCCTGTGTTGAGAAACTCCTAATCCAGGGGAAGGTTGATGATAAGGACTTTCCTCCAGAGCCAACAGAGAGAGAAAGCCTTCCCCTGGAGTTAATGTCTTGAATTTGGACTTCGAGCCTACTAGACTGTGAAAGAATAAACTTCTGTTTGTTGAAGCTACCCACTTGTGGTATTTCTGTTATAGCAGCACTAGATAGCTAAGACAACTGCCATTCTCTATCTTCCTTGCCTTGCTTTATTTTCCTCCATATTACATGTCATCAACTGGCACATTACGTGTTTTTTTTTTTTTTTTCTTCCCCAGTAGAAGAAAACTCCTTGAGAGCAGGAACTTGTTCTGTTTTGTTTTCTTTTATATCCTCAGCCTCTAGAGCAGTGCCTAGAACAATGAAGTACTCAAATAATATATTTTCAATTAATGAATAAACTTAGAAAATAGGTCAGGATAGCCAAATTCTCAGACAGCCAAGGCTCGACTCATACTGTATTATGAACATGGTAACTCTCATTAAGGGTTGAAAGAGATGATTTAGGTTTTTTAGTTCTTCTTGACTGTATTTTATGAGGGAAAATATATGCTATAGTGGTTCCTGAGAATTCTGGGAGGTCGTGGATGTCTCAATATGTATCTCTAGACTAAGGATATGCACTTCAGTAGCAAAATATTGTATCTTTACGTGCATCAGCACAATAACACACACACACACATGCATGTCATACAAATGTTAAAAATTTTATTAACTGAATTCACTGTCATTTCTTTTTTTAACCTATCCAATATTTATTTCTGTTACCCTTTCATTCCTGCACAAATTGAACTTTTTACACTGTGTGCTAAATTGATCTAATATGAAATCCAGTTTAATTATTAAATTTAGTTCAATATTTAATTTGGTTTAATAAAAGTGATCTTGCATATAATGTATGCATTTAATTGATATATTTAGGACAGGATAATTTTGAATAGGTTAAATATTTAATGTAGAGTAATTTTTTAAATTATTCAGAATTAAAAATAGAATATATCTATGTTATCAAAGAAGTGTGCAGATAAATGCCATAATTTAATAAATTCCTGCTCACATTTGTGAACTACTGCCACTGGTTAATTTCTGATCACCAGTCTGTCTTTGTCTCTGGCCTCACTATGAACTCTATTTTATTAGTAGGGAAAGAATCCAAAGGTGCTCAATAACACAAAATCCTCCTTCCTTCTCTTTGCGATATCTGTGTCATTTTAGCTACTTTTTTTGTCACTTCTTTTACTCATTCAGATTTCTAGTAATGTGTTATGATTATTATTGTGCTTTTTTAAAATACATGATGCTCAAAATGAGTTTCCTTTTCCTCTATTTTTCCTAAATTACACTTCTTCTAAAATCACTTGATGTCAGTTTCTAAGGCACAGCTCAAACTCCATTTTTATACTTATGTGTATGCCTCTTGTTCAAGTCCACAAATAATTGGCTCAGTGTCATCTTTGACTTCTTTCTTTTTCTCCCCATCCCTGCTTAATTCTGCATTCTGTTTTCTCCATTCCATGGATAGCTCAAGCTTCATCATCATTCCCTTCTATATTTTTACAGTTATCTCTTAAATGCTCCCCACTTTCGGTTTCTTCTCTTACTATCATCATTTCACTGTCCTGCACCCTTGTGCACCAGTAGGGCTTGCATGATAAATCCAAATACCTGGGCACAGTAGTCAAATCTTTCAAAAGTGGTGTCATTACCTACTTGTAGGTAATCATTGCATAGGAGTTCCTTTTGTGATTATTTGATGTTGGTCAAAGTGCAGAAAAATAAAGCAGGTATTTCTGTTATTTAAGTCAACCTATGTTGCATATAAACTTTTCCTTCTCCTCCTTTTCAAAGAGAGATTCACCAATGGTCCTCACTCTGATGGATGGTGCTGGATGAAGAAGAGATGAGATAGTATAAGGAGGCTTAGCTTTAATAAAGAAACCAAATAACAATTAGGACCCAGCAATGACCTGGGAAGAGGTATTAACAGCATATCCATCACAAGCTATTTCTATTCATAACTGCTGTGTCCAGATCCTGGTAATTTTCTACTTTGCGATGAAGTTTGGACATCAGGACTTGGGTAATTGGTTGTCATTTATATCTTTTCCTTTAAATTTAAATCTACAGATAAGTTGATAGTTTTCTTTCCCCTCTTTAGTGCCTGAAGTTAAAGAAGGTTTAAAAGTGTATGGGTGGAGAGATTTGAATTAGGCTGCTGTGCATAGGCACTTGTGTGGCCCTCCATGATCTTCAACTCCTGGTACTCCTGCCTTTGTAATACACTCAACTCTTGAGTGTTGTCAGAATGTATAACTAGCTTCTACTGAATAGACAATTGCAAATGTTATGAGATGGTCACTCACGTGACTATGCTTTGTTTTATATATATATATATATATCTTTATATATATATGGCTCAGACTTGCTATAGAGGCCTTTCTTGCTAACTTGGTTAAGTAAATAACTATGTTGAGAAAGTACTCATGGCAAGGAACTACACCAACCTCTGGGAACTATTGCAGGCTCTAAGAAATACGGATGGTCTCTAGAAGCTGAATATGGCCTCTATCAAAAAGCTGGAAACCTTAGTCCTACAAAAAACCCCAGAGTAGAACTGCCCCGTAGAGTTTCCAAGGAGTGCCTGGCGGACTTGAACTGCTGACCTCTTGGTTAGCAGCTGTAGAACTTAACCACTACGCCACAATAGTCCTATAGCCACAGTAAAATTAATTCTATCAACAACCAAAATAAACTTGGAAGTAAATTCTTTCCTAGTGTTGTATCCAGATAAGAATGTAGCACAGATGACATCTTGATTTCAACCTTGTGAGACTGAACAAGAGACCCAGTTATGCCACAGAAACTGTGAGATAATAATAAATATGAGTAGTTGTAAGGATCTAAATTTGTGATAATTTGCTATGCAGCAATAAAAAATAAATACTGTTGCCTAAACTAATAACTCAAGTCTTGGTGGTGCAGTGGTTATGTGTGTGGCTACTAATCAAAAGGTCAGCAGTTTGAATCCACGAGCCACTCCTTGGAAACCCTATGAGGCAGTTCTGCTGTGTCCTATAAAAAACACTATGAGTTGGAATTGACTTGACGGCAATGGGTATGGTTTTTTAAATTAATAATTTAGGCCAGTAGACATACCTCAACACTTATATCACACCTCCTCTTCCACACACCTTAAGTTCAAACATCATCAGGCTACTTGTGGCAACATTAAACTACTTGCTCTTACTCAACTATGCGCTGCTTGTTTGCATCTCTGAACTTGTGTTTGTGCGATTGTCTGATGGTTAAATTTATGTGTCAGATTGACTAGGCTATGTTGTCCAGTTGTTCAGTTAAACACTAGTTAAGATAATGTTGTGAAGTAGTTACATGTGATTAAATCAGTTGGCCTTAGGTAAAGCAGATTACCCAGCATAATATTGGTGGGCCTCATCCATCCGTTGAAGGCCTTAAGGTCAAAAAAGGAAATTTCCCAGAAAGTATTCTACCTTCAGGTTATAAATAGATATCATGCCAGAACTTCTCCACTGTCACTCTTCCTGTTGCCTGGTCTATGGATTTTGGGACACAATACTGAAGGAATTTCCAGTCTGCACCTGACCTACAAATTTGGACTTGCCAGACACCCACAATAGCATAAGATAATTCGTTAAAATTAATCTCTCTCTCTCTACTTCCATTTCTCTAGAGAACTCTGACTAAGGGAGCTTTTCTAACAGTTTCCCAAAACATGAGGAGTATTCCACTCATCATGGGCTAGACATAGTAGGTATACAGTAAGGTATGTAGGTATTCTGCTAAATAAAACTGGGTCACAACTTGGAAAAGTTTTCCTTTTTCAGATTTCTTGGCATATGTTTTTTATCTTTTTAATCAAGTGTCTGTTTTTTCCCCGTATCTCATGTTCAATCCTTTTTTTTTTAAGGAGCACAGACCTTAGGAGCACAGTCTTTGGTAGAAAATAGCGTCTGCCTAAAATATAACAATTTTATCAGTTTTCAGCATATCTATTTTTTTAAGCTTACCTTATATTTGTGGCAAGTGATACTGGTTTTTATTTATGAAAGTCCCACATAGTTTTGTTTTAAGTATGTTCATTTAGAATTGCATAAAATGTGAATCATATGAAGGAAAATATGAAGTAAATATTGACATAGGTGTTAAGTGAGATAGATTGACACAATAGCCATAACAATGGACTCAAACAGACCAACAAGCATGAAGATCGTGCAGGGTCCAGCTATGTTTTGTTCAGTTGTACATAATGTCACCATGTGTAGGAGCTGACTCGATAGCAGCTGGAACAACAAAAACAACAACAATATCATAGATCATGAATGTGATTCATAATAACCAAATTTGGGGAAACTTCATCAATTCGATTAAATTCCTAGTTCTTACTCTTTCCTTAAAGGTCCAGCTCACATATGATCTACTGCAGAAATCTTGACTACTCTTCCTCCTTCCTTAATTAATCATACCCTTTAGTACTTCCATAGAACATAGCTCAAAATATTATTACAGCATGTATCACATTGGATTTACTCATTTGAAATGTTTTTCCCTTGATTGATTATAAACTTGTAAAAATGACTTGGGAGCAGTATTTGACCTCCTCCAATCCCACAAGAGGAAAGGAGAACCAAGATCAATAGCACAAGGATCACTTCCAGGAGGTGGAGGCCAGACAAGCCTCTTCTTCCCACCATCTTTGGTAATTCTGACACCAACCATCCCTCACACAGCACTCTCTACTTCTCTACTGGGTTCGGTAATTCATTGAAATGGCCACATAGAATGAACAGACCATGCTCACAATTATGGGGCTCTCTGCTCCTGGATGGTCTTCCTTGGTGGTTGTAGGAGTCTCCTCTCTGCTCTGGAATTGACTTTCTTTTAAGGCAAAACTGACCTATACCCTTGGTGGGATACAATTACCCCATCACACAGTCCCGCCCAATCACTTGTGTAGGAGTTACAAGAGCATGGCTAGAAGGGCCACACAAAAATAATCAATCTTGCCACAAAACTCTTGGTAGATTAGCCAGCACCATGTGTGATTTGCCTGAACATTTCCAGTTGCTAGCATGGTGCCTTGAACATTAATCATTTTTAAGAAGATATTACTAAATACAGGTATAATACTGGGCAGTGTGATGGTTACACAGATAAAAAAATATATACCTTACCTGTACCCTATAGCCTTAAAATAAAATCACATAAGGGAATCTTATAGATAAAGGCACAACAAAAACAAAAAGGACAAAATTAAATAATATACAATAGATTACAAAATAATACAAAATACTAGAAATTAATTTCAACTAATTGTCTTTTTCTTTACATTTTCAAATTAACTTATTTTACTTTCCAAAAACTTCAGTTCCAATGGAAAAAAAAAATTACATATTAGAAAAATTTAGTAAGTTGATAAAGCTGTTTCCTTCTCACTAATCATTTCTTCTGTAATAAATTTTAAAACTTTGAAAGCTTCATTAACTTTTAATTTAATTCACCAAACATTTTATTCCTATTAGGTATGAAAAAAGTATCAGAATCTTTGAAACTATTAATGTAAAATTTAGTAGCAGTTGATGAAGATTAGCTAATTGACGTGGGCAAAGAATAAAGAAATACAATAGCCTTTCTCCATCCTTCTCCTAAAAACCATTCCTAAAAACAAGTTATTAGTAACATTTGCCTAACATGTTGATTTCATTAATGTTGAAAATATTCATCTTGCTTCTTTCCTTCCTCCATTTCACATTTCTATCCTTCCTTCCTTCCTTTTTTATAATCCTTGTGAGAAATGGACCACAAAACTCAATGTTAAAAGTTAGACCATGGAAAGTTCTTCTTGGGGTAAGTAAATAACAGGTAATGCCCAATAACAATGACAAACTTTTAACTAGTCCATTACTTGCCTAAGTATACAAAGGGAAATTATTTCTTTGTCTATTCAAACCAAAGATGTATCTATAGGATATAAAATATTTGAGCGAAATATTTACAGACTATTTTATCACTGTAAAGGGAGATGTTTTGCACTGTTAGAAAGAAGAATGCTATCTAAATAAATTTAATCTCCAGAGTATTCTGGACAGTGGAATGCTTTAGCAGCAATACTTGTTTTGAAGCAGAGACTATTTGTAGATGTCATGCAGACAGCAATAGAAGGGTAGAAAAACTACTTATATTCAAATTCTTTGGCTGAACCAACTGGAAACTTAATCAAAGGAAAATATCCACGTTCCAGCCAAGGCTTTGAACTTGTTCATTATGGTTCAAACCCCTGCTGAGAGTTTGCATTTCTAACAAGTTCCTAGGAGATGCTAATGGTGATGGTTAGTTACCAATCTGAGAGCCACTAGTACAGCAGTTGTTCACAAAGTTTACTAGACATAAGATCTTGCTAAAATGTAGATTCTGGTTCAGTATATCTGGGGTGGAAATACAAATTCTCAACAGAGTTTGAACTGGAATGAACTGGTTCGAAGCCCTGGTTTCAGCTGTTTATTGATTGATTGAAGTCAAATATTGGGATCCTGAATTTTTCCACTTTTCATCTTCAGGTTTGGAGATCATGGGACACAGCAAATTGATTCTTTCCATGTTGAAAGAACATGTAGCATTTCTGAAATTATTCACGTTGTTTAAGAATGTTAAAACAAAAGAATTGCCATGCCGTGATGATTGGTTTCGCCACAATTTGCTTGCACTTGGTAATACTACAGGATGCAGTATGAATAAAAAAGGCTGCGGATATTCTCCAGTATAACAAATGGAAGGGAGCTTGCCATAGAAATAGTAATATTTAAAAAGTACTTAGCTTGAGCAATGAAATTAATTTATTACAGTGTTGCTCTGTAATGAGAAAGGGAATTTTTTCCCTTTAGGATTATAGATCTATGTGGAGACAAAGGGCAAAATAAGTGAGAAGTGTGGTTCAATTGACCCTGGAAGGCAGAAGTTATTTCACATGTCGGTAGAGGTTTAAAACTCATTTGCCATGCATTTCTTGTTATTGCGTTTTAATTATAGTGAGTACACATATGCTGACAGTGCATGAGATCATATTTGTTAAATGGACCTTAACTTATGCCCCACTCATCAGAAAGTCTCCGGGATTATACAACATGTAGTCTTTGTTACTTACAAAATAAAGGACAGATCTATTAGGTATTGTTCCCAGGATAAGGCTAGTAACCAAGGGAGTAAATTCTAAAATTTCAAATAACCAGAAAGCAAGAAGACCTAAAAGTTTTCCTAAAAAAAAGTGGATATATTAAAAAAAAAAAAAAAAAACTTTCAAGGAGTACAAACCAGAATAGTCATTTGATGGCAGATATCTAATACCAAAACCAAAACCAAACTCGTTGCCATGGAGTCCATTCCGACTCTTAGCAACCCTATAGGGCACAGTAGTATCATCTCTAGGAACGCTGTTAGATTTGAACTGCCGACCTTTTGGGTAGTAGCCATAGCTCTTAACCACTAGGCCACCAGGGTTTCCAGATACCTATGGCGTAGTTGTTAAGTGCTACGGCTGCTAACCATAAGGGACAGCAATTCAAATCCGCCAGGCGCTCCTTGGAAACTCTATGGGGCAGTTTGCTCCGTCTATAGAGTCGCTATGAGCCGGAATCGACTCGATGGTACTGGGTAGTATCTATTATAAATAGATATAAACGTCACACAATTAAAAAAAAAATGCAGGATGTATATAGAGTAAGTAGTGAGCTGATGAAATCAAATTTGAGCATTAAATCTCAGTGTGGGCCAGTTACCTGTGCTCTGTTCCAAAGCCATGCACTGCCCGTATCTCCAAGTAACTTTTCACAACTGCACATTGCTGCTTAAGAAGGTGGTGAAGAGAGTATAAAAGGCACATCCAAAACTGGTCCCAGAATAAACAACCCAAAGGAAGTGCCCTACTAATGGCTTTACCCAGTGTAAGCAATTAAATAGAAGTTCCTTGAATGATGGATGAGGAGAACTCTTTTTATATGTGAATGGTCAGTTTGTTTTTGCTCCCACGTATAATAATAATATATCATATTATCATATAAATATCATATCATAATAATATCATATAAAAGGTATGTGCTGTGAGTCCAGAACTATAATGGGAGTGGGGATGGTATATTTTTGTTGCTTTTTATTATGAAATGTCTTAGATATTCATAAGAATGTAATGAGTGATTCAATTGACATCTGTGTAACTCCCACCCAGCTTAAGAAATAAAACATTGCAAATGCAGTTAAAGCCCCCCATGATCGCATTCCACACGCAACCTCCCCAGAGAAAACCGTTATTCTGAAATTGATGTTTATTATCCCTATGCAATTGTTTACTCTCCCTACTATGTGGTTGCACTCCACATAATGAATAAGTTATAAGATTTTACAAATTAATAAAAATATGCATCATACTGTATTTTCCTCTTGTAGTTTCCTTTTGTGTTTGATATAATTTTCATATGTGATTACTGTTTCATATAGCTCTAATTTGCAATGGTTTAGGATATACCTCTTTATATTTATTGCAGATTTAATTTATTCATTCACCTGATCATAGACATTCAGTCTATTTCCAGTTTTTTGCTATTATAATCAAGCCTCCAGGGTGCATTCTGGAACAGTTCCTGATGTCCAGATGTGTTCTCTTTCCTGCTCAGCGCTGGGTTTGCTGAACCTGTACTGACTGCACCAACCAGGCTCCATTTTCTCTTGCATCCGTAGAGGTTTAGCCAGTGGGAGATGCCAGCAGGTGATAAAAAGGTAAAAGGCAAGACAGATTAGGTTAAGTATTATTAAAGTGTAACAAAGTGAATACAGTGCACAAATAATAAATTTATAGTTCGCAAGGTAAACACACCTTTATCTATTGGGAATGGTAACCATCATTCGGATCCAGATATAGAATAGTATCAGTAACCCATGCTTCATCTGTTCTAGTCCTGACTCTCACCAAAGGCAACCTCTCTTAATTTTGTCGCTGTGTTGTTAAGTGGTGTCGAGTCGATTTTCGACTCATGAGAACCCCGTGTGACAGAATAGAACGGCTCCATAGCATTTTCTAGGCTGTTATTTTTTCTGGAGCAGACCTCCAGGTCTTTCTCCCAAGGGGTTACTTATGGGTTTTAATTGTTTTAAACATATGCTTCTTTGACTTAATATAATATTTGTGGGATTGATGAATGCATAGCAGTACTACTCTTTTTCAGCACTGTAGTGTTCCACCGTTTGAAAACACCGCAATTTGTATTATTCTATTCGACAGCAGTGGGTTTTTTTGGGGGGGGGGATTGTTGATAGTGTTGTGGTTTATGAATAATGCCTCTATGCATATTTTTGGTGCACATATTAATGAATTTATCTTGGTCTTGTATTTAGGAATAGAACTGCCAGGAAATGGAATATGTGTATGTTCAGTGTACACTGGGAGTTTTCCTAAGTGGTTGTACCAGTTTATTCCTCCATGGGCAACATATGATAGTTCCCATTGTTCCAGATACTCCTAACTCTTCACACTTCCAGTTTCATTTATTTTTAGCCATTCTTTTAGCCAAATTGTGGAATAGTATAGTATTGTGGTTTTAAATAGACATTCCCCTAACGACTAACGATTTTGAGCACTTCTTTTGTTTTTTGGAAATTTGAAATTTCTCTTTGAGAAATGGTTTTTCAAGTCTTTGGGCATTTCTTTTCCTTTGATTTATAGGAGAGTCTTTTGTTGGCTATATGGACTGCAAATATCTTCTAATTTGTGGCTTGCATTTGTACTCTGTTGTTGATCTCTCTTGATAAACAGAGGTTCTTAACTTTGATGATGTCTAATTTACATACTATTTCTTTTATTTGTAGTGCTTTCTTGAGTACTCTTTTAAGAACTATTTCCCTATGCCCAGGTCATGAACACACTTCCCATGTTAAAATTTTGTAGCTTTAATATTATTATTTGTCACCATTAGATCTACTACAGATTTGGAATTGATTTTACACCTCCTCTCATGAGAGTATGGCCTGTAATATTTCTTACTTACACTGTCATTGATGAGTTTTATGTTTACTTCAAATTTAGTTGAATATTTCAATTATGTCACTTGTAAACACATAGTAGAGTTTTTTCTAATCTGTTTCAACTGGTAAGTGTAGTCCATTTACATTTCTTGTGATCACTGGTATATTTGCTAATTTTTTAAAACATACTACTTTGTAGTTTCTATCAGTATTGCCTTTCCTATGCTTAGTTTTTCCATCCTTCTTTTGTATTGATATTTATTATTTTTATTTAATTATATTCCCTTGAGTAAGGCCTGAAGAGGGACTTGAACCCTGGACTCTCAGATTAAAAGACTGCTGCTCTACCGACTGAGCTACCCACACTCTTTAAACCAAACCCATTGCCCTCGAGTCTATTCTGACTCATAGTGACCCTATAGGATGGAGTAGAACTGCCCCTTTGAGTTTCCAAGGAGTGCCTGGTGCATTTGAACTGCCGACCTTTTGGCTAGCAGCTGTAGATCTTAACCACTACACCATGTTTACCTGTGTTTTATTGACTATGCAAAGGCATTTGACTGTGTGGATCATAACAAATTATGGATAACATTGGGAAGAATGGGAATTCCAGAACACTTAACTGTGCTCATGAGGAACCTTTACATAGATCAAGAGGCAGTTGTTCTGACAGAACAAGGGGATACTGAATGGTTTAAAGTCAGGAAAGGTGTGCGTCAGGGTTGTATTCTTTCACCATATTTATTCAATCTGTATGCTGAGCAAATAATCTGAAAAGCTGGACCATACAAAGAAGAATGGGGCATCAGGATTGGAGGAAGACTCATTAACAACTTCTGTTATGCAAATTACACAACCTTATGTGCTGAAAACGAAGAGAACTTGAAGCATTTACTAATTAAGATCAAAGATCAGTATGGATTGCACCTCAACATAAAGAAAACAAAAATCCTCACAACTGGACCAATAAGCAATATCATGATAAATGGAGAAAAGATTGAAGTTGTCAAGGGTTTCATTTTACTTGGATCCACAATCAACACTCATGGAAGCGGCAGTCAAGAAACCAAAAGATGCATTGCGTTGGGCAAATCTGCTGCAAAAGACCTCTCTAAAGTGTTGAAAAGCAAAGATGTCACCTTGAAGACTAAGGTGCACCTGACCCAAGCCATGGAATTTTCAATCACATCATATGCATGCTGAAGCTGGACAATGAATAAGGATGACCGAAGAAGAACTGATGCCTTTGAATTGCGGTGTTGGCAAAGAATATTGAATATACCATGGACTGCCAAAAGAACAAACAAATATGTCTTGGAAGAAGCAAGGATAGTGAGAGTGCATCTTACATACTTTGGACATGTTGTCAGGAGGGATCAGTCCCTGGAGAAGAACATCATATTTGGTAAAGTACAGGGTCAGCAGAAAAAAGAAGACTCTCGAGGAGATGGATTGACACAGTGACTGCAACAATGGGCTCAGGCAAAACAAGGATTGTAAGGATGGCGCAGGATCGGGCAGTGTTTCGTTCTGTTGTGTACAGGGTTGCTATGAGTTGGAACTGACTCGAGGGCTACAGTTTTATTGAAATTTATATATATATATATGTATGTATATATATATATAAAACTCACTGGGTGGGATATATATATATATATATATATATATATATATATAAAACCTGTTGCCATTGAGCTTATTCCGAGTCATAGTGACCCTATAGGTCAGAGTATAACTGCCCTATAGGGTTTCCAAGGAGTGCCTGGTGGATTCAAACTGCTGATGTTTTGGTTAGCAGCTGTAGCTCAACCACTACACCACCAGGGTTTTCTTATATATATTTGCCTTTATCCTTTCTACTCTGTCCTATAGGGTCGCTATGAGTCGGAATCGATTCGATGGCAGTGGGTTTTTTCTTTTTTTTAATTCTTTGATACTAGTTTAGCTGGGTATACAACTCTATGTTGACGTTATTGTCTCTCAGCGCTTTCTGAATGGTTTTAATGTCTGCCTTTATCTTTAGAATTCTGTAAGTTTCACAAAAATATATCTGGTATGGACATAGAATTTATTCTGCTTGCAGTTTATTGTTCTTGAATTTGATAAGTTATAGCTTTTATCAAGTCTAGAAAATCTATTAACTCACATATTATCTCTTTGAATATTCCTGCTCCGTTATGTCTATTCTTTCTTTCTGGGACCCTAATTTATGTTATACATTCTCACCCTATATTCAATATTCTCTATCTTCGTCTTTCCCACCTCTTTCTTCTATGCTGAGTGATTTTTCTTTAAATTTGTGTCTTCAACTGTGTATAATCTTCCATTTAACATGATACTGAGTTTTTAATTTACATATATATTTCTAATCATTAGATGTATTTGGCTTTCTCTCTTATTTTGACAGTAGTTTGTTTCTTATTTTCTACATCATGTTTTATTTTCATACTTAATATTTTGTACATGTAAATAAATACTTTATATTCTATATCCAACTTTTTATTTGGGAGATATCTCTTTTTTTGCTGTTTGTTGTTTCCAAAGATTTATTTATGCTGACTTCTTTTTCTGTATATTTTGAAATTTTGATGGGGACTATCTGTGGCAATATTGGAAAGTTTGGACTGAAGGTGTCTATCCAGAGTGAATACATATTTTCTTTTGCCTGGTGCCCTGGGGTGTCGAAATCCCAGGCCAATTTTCAGACAGTTTCTTGGCTTATAGTTTCCTTGATCTTACATGCAGCATATAAACCTCAAATCCTAGGTATGGCAAGTGATGACTACAAAGTTTCTCTTCCTCCACCTCTCCAGAGTACAGGGAAATGTCCTGTTTCCTTCAGCTGAGGTCAGACTATTTTTCAAGGTTCACTCTTTCACACACATAGCCTTTCAAGAGTCCTAGTTTTATAGTGTACATGAATTCTAACTCCCAAATTTTTTCCTAGCCCTGCGGCTTCATCAACCTTAAGAATCTTTGTTACTGAGAATAGAAAAGTATTCAGGAAAGATTTATCATCAACACAATATTATGGTTCCCTTCTCTTCCTTTATTGTTGGATTCTAGGGATTTCTTTCACTTTCCTTAATCTCACATATATGCACAAAAGAATATCTGATATTTTTGTCCCGCACTCTAGGTGTTTTATATTGGGAGATTTCTCAAGCTATCTAGTCTACCACAGGAAACCCTGGTGGCATAGTTGTTAAGTGCTACAGCTGCTAAAAGATTGGCAGTTTAAATCCACCAGGCATTCCTTGGAAACTCTGTGGGGCAGTTCTACTCTGTCCTATAGAGTTGCTATGAGTCGGATCAACTTGACGGCAACAGGTTTGGTTTTTGTTTGTTTGTTTAGTCCACCATATTGGTAGAAAGAGAAAAGGGTATGCATTTTAAAAACTAACTAAAAATTTCATGTGCTCCAATTTATAATTGCAGCTTTGCCTCAATAAAAAGAAGGTACTGAATTGAAAAATTAACTCTATGTCTCTATCCCTAACTAATAATAAAAAAAATAATAAAACCACAAATAACATTGTGTTTTAGAGCATATAGTTCCATTTAATAATTTCTTTTATAGGCTGTGTGTGTGTGTGTATGTGTGTCTGTATATGTTGCCTTTATTTTTATTTCTCAGATTAAAAACCACCTTGATCTTTTCTGCCAGTATTACTTAGGTTAGGTATTTGTAGAACACTTGCTTCTCAAGGAGAGTGTCATGACTTTTTTGGAAAATTAACTTTGATTAACCAGTGATAAAAAATATTTTATTATTTCTTACTTTCCTTCTTTATTTTATTCTCTCTCAATTGTTAGTGTTCAAGTGCTTATGTTTCTTGGAACGTTGATTTCCCCTCAAATTTACATTTTTTTTTTTTTCATAATTTAAACCAGTTTTTTTTCTATCACACAAAAGATATTTTTCTGTGGAAATTATTTATTGTTTATACTTGTATTAGTCATCTAGTGCTGCTATAACAGAAATAGCACAAGTGGATTGGCTTCAACAAACAGAATCTTGTTCTCTTATACAGTCTGGTAATCTAGAAGTCTAAATTCAGAGCGTCACTTCCAGGGGAAGGTATTCTTTCTCTGTTGGCTCTGGAGGAAGGTCCTTGTCATCAATCTTCCCTTGGTCTAGGAGCTTCTCTGCCCAGGCACCTAGAGTTCAAAGGACAGGCTCTACTCCTGCATTGTTTTCTTGGTTGTTATGAGGCTCCCAATGTCTCTGCTCACTTCTCTTTTTTATATCTTAGAAGAGATTGGCTTAAGACAAATCTACCCTTGTAGATCTCATCAACATAACTGCCACTAATCCAGCTCATTAATATTATAGTTATAGGATTTATAATACATGGAAAAATCACATGAGATGACAAAATGGTGAACAATCATACAATACTGGGAATCATGGCCTAGCCAAAATGATACACTTATTTTGGGGGGGCACAATTCAATACCATGACAATACTCTAAACTGGGGTTGAAATAATTATACATTTTACTTTTTTAAAAAGAGGCAAGGCAAAATGTTATGTTTATCCTTGCTTTATTATGGTATCACTGGGATCTAAGGTTCACAGTAACATTAATGAGAAAGATCTTTTTTTCAGGCTTCTGATGGTTCTCAGACAAGTGCTTTTACAATGTATATAATTTTCAGGAATGAAATCACACTTACCATCAAATTCTCCTAGAGTTTCAATCCTCTCCATAGGTTTAAAAAAAAAAAAAATCATGTTTGTTTTAAATGACACCAGAGCACACAAAATTTTCCCCCATTGTTTACAGCATTTCAGAAGTGTGAGTAATATTAGAGATCAGGTGGATGACTCTTTCTCATGTTTTTAGCATTTCAAGCATAAGTTGAATTCTTTCAGGAATAGTAAGTGCCACACCTCTCGAGGCCTCTTATTTCAATTTTCAATAAATTTAATTAATGGTGGGAGTCCATCAAGGTACTCAGTCCCTTGAGAAACATATTTTAGAACAAGAGAAGGTGTTGCATCCCTTTCAAACTGTATCAAAACTTGGAGCAGGTATGTGTGATGGGGTTCGTAAGGGTTAGTTTCCAACACTCCAGTGCTCTCTAGATTGAAGCTATGTCTTTGCTGAATTGGATTAGTTTTTAAAGTTTTTTCTTCAGGGGTTATTGCTACTCCATGCATGGAACTCAACTCCGTTTTTTGACGTCCATAAGGAAACAACACTCACGCAAGCCTCTATCTGTGTATAGAATTGACTAAATATTTAGGCAGCTGGAGAAGGCCTAATTCACAACTACTCAAAACGTTTATAAGTTTCACAGTAACTTGTTTTTCAGTCTTATGATAATTTAACGATAATGCCAATGTGTATCTCTTAGGCTGAGTTCTCTAGGGAAGTAAAACCAGTGAAATACGTGTGTGTGTATATATATACACACACATATGTGTGTGTGTGTGTGTGTATGTGTGGAGAGAGAGAGAGATTTATACCAAGGAAATGGCTCATGTGGTTGTAGAAGCTGGAAAGTCCCAAATCCATGGGTCAAGCTGAAGGCTTCTTCTGACTCATGTATCTGAAGGGGCTAACAAACCCAGGATCTGCAGGTAAGGTGGCAGGCAACTGTCTCACAGGCTGTGAATGCTGACGAATCCCAAGATGAGTAGGTAAGCTGCTAGTTCAAGTCCCAAGAACTGGGGGGCCAGATGAACCGGAGCCAGCTGCAGGATCCAGAGAGAGCAAAAGACCATGAGCTTAGCCAGAAAGTGCACTTATATGGGATGCAGCCCACATACCCAAGGAAATTTCCTTTCAACTGATTGGCTGCTCATAGCAGGTCTCATCATGAAGATTATTACATTATATCAGATCTCATTATGGAAGTGGTTATATCATTACATAGCTGTCAAACTAGATATAGGTGCCAAACCACTGAGAATCACAGCCTAGCCAAGTTGACACACAACCTTAACCATAATAATGTGTTTGAAAACTGTTCCATGATTACCGCAAGTGCACAATGAATTGTCTTTTAGATTACCTTCTGTTGCTGTTAGTACAGCGCTCCCTGCCCTTACCCTGTGTCAGTACATAGCCACCTAGGCCTGAGACGGATTAATCACATGTTCACCAGTAACTCATTCATGGTGTATCAGAGTGCTGTGACATACCTCTGTGGAAACTCAAGTGAGTTAGTGTGTTAGTTTCCTAGGGCTGCTGTAACAATGTACTACATGTTGGGTAGCTTTTAAGAATAGAAATATATTGTCTTACAGGGTCACTATGAGTTGGAATTGACTCAAAGGCAGTGGATTTGGTTTGGGGTTTTTATGGTTCTGGAGTCTAAGAGTCTGAATTTCATGGTGTCAACAGGGCTATGCTTTCTCTGAAGAAGCTCTAATGGAAGATTTCTTCTTGTCTCTCCCAGCTTCTGGTAGCCTGTGGTATTTATTCTAACTCCATCATCACATGACCATCTTCCTTCCGTCTGTCTCTCTTTTGTCTCTTCTCCTTTCTAGGAAACCACTCAGATTGGATTAGTACCCACCCTACTCAGGTATCACCTCATGCTAATTTAATGGATAATGTCTGCAAAAACCCTACTTCCAAATAAGGTAATGTTCACAGACACCAGTGGTACGTACTTCAATATAAATTTTGGGGACGCACAATTCAATCATAACAGTTAATTATTAGTAAGTTACTTAGTTAGCTAGAGACAATAGAGCATAGTGGAATGAATGGAGCCAAATTTGGAAACCTAACTTCTTTTGTTCAAATCCTGGCTCTGCCAATTGCTACTAGCTATCACAAGCAAATTATTTTTTTTCCTCATCTATAAAATTGGGATAATATTAATACTTATTTCATGGAGTTGTTGCAAAGAATAAATGACTGAACACATATAAGGCACTTAGAACATTACCTGGTGCCTGGTAAACTCTAAAAAATCATTAGCTATTTTTATTTTTTAACCCTTAAGCCCAGTCACTCCTTATATTGCTTGACCAGTTAATGAGGGAACATTATTTGCAACATGCCACTTCCGTTGGATATGTATAACTGCAATTGAAAATGAGTTTATCATGCATAGGCGAAAAATGATTGTGTGAATAGAATAGGAATCAACATCTGCTTTTCCTGAGTAGACGGCTGCTAATCCAGGCTTGTATTCTTATTTAACATAAGGGATTGCAAACTGAGTTGATCTTACGGACAGTTCAATACTTGCTCAGTGATATTTAGGACTTTTTTTTTTTTTTTTTTTACTATTTTGATAAGCTTATTTAGCTTGTAATTATAAAATGGTAATATCTTGATCATTGAAATTTTTGAAGGAAAATAACTTTATTCTTAGTGTAAATTTTCTAGTCTCTATTCTAATTTGTTTTTCAGTTGAAACAATTTTGGATGAGATTTTTGTAATGTGAAGTTTCTTTAATACAAATGACTCATTAGAAATTTGTTAACTAGTATTGGGGTGAGATTACTTCCTTATAACTTTTAACCATTAACCTTATTTCTATGTATTTGTTAGTCAGGATAATAACTATGATTTTCCACTTTTTATAAAAGAACGCCTGTATATAAAGGCACTTATTTCCATATGCAAGAGTCATGCAAAAAGTATGGAACATATTACTCAAATATTATTTTACCATGGCTATTTCTCACATTTTGACCTATCTATTTTTTTTTTTTTTTCCTACTACCTTTAGATTTTCTTCTAATGTTTGGGAAATTCCTGCTTTATGATCTCATTTGCCCAAATAAAAACCAAAGTGTTGCCTCCCCAGCCTTCTGTGCATCTGGGCACAGGGACGTGACGTAGGCTCTATCAATCACGTGCATTTACACGAGGTTTGTTTTTGACAGTGAATAATGGGAAAGCAGGTGTGTGGAGTTTTTGGTAGGGTGAGTGTGGTTGTGGTAGAAATGTACTGCATTCAGCCTCAGGTCCCATGTGTCATTTGTAATAGGATGAGCTGTGCAGCTGTTGTAGCAGTGGCAAGAGTAAGACAAGCTGGAGAGATCTAATTCAGGGTTCTGCCATCTAGCAACACCCAGCCTGGTTCTTTGGCCGTAGTCAAAATTCTGTGCATTACCTAAAAAACCTTTACAGACTCTTCTATGCTTAATGTAGCCAGAGAGAATTCTGTTGTTTGTAGTGCCAAATGCTGATTGATACAAAGTTGAACTAATGAATTTCACAAAGTGTATTTTTCTCCAAAAAAAAAAAAGTCTAAATTCTCCCAGGTTTTCCTAATTTTTAAAGAATTAAAGAAGTACTTCCAAACCAAAAACCAAACCCAATTGCCATTGAGTTGGTTCTGACTCATAGAGGCCCTATAGTACAGGCTAGAACTGCCTTATAGGGTTTCCAAGGAGTGCCTGGTGGATTCGAACTGCCTACTGTTGGGTTAGCAGCTATAGCTCTTAACCACAATGCCACCAGGGTTTCCAAAGAAGTACTTAGGTCACCAAATTTTAGAGACCCAAATTGAAAATAATGATTGTAAGAGAGCTTAGTAACTGGATAACAATAATGTGTAAAATGCTAAACTCTCAGATTGGCATGAATTGTTTATAATTTTCATCTTTGAGCCGCATTATCAATGACAAAGCTACTCTGTGTGCACAATTAGGGCTGCTTATCTAAAAGCCGAAACACTAGTTTATGTCTCACTTATCTTCCAAAGTTGTAAACCGTGTGTAAACTTGCCACTCTTCTTTAAGCACCATCGTCAAGAACCAAAAGCAAACTACCAGAAGTCTGACATCTGCAGAATAGAAGGGAATTATCACCTCCCTTATTAACATAGTTAAATTCAAATTAGCTTTATCAGTAGCTTAAATTTTGAAATATGATGATCACTGGCTAAAGATAAAATATTAAAATTACAGGCATATTCTATACCCCCTCCCCCAGACCCAGAAAGCACATAAACGTAGACTGTGAATGAGGGATTAGTTTATGGAACCACATGAAATTACAAGTTCTAGCTCATTGTAATATTTTCCTGAGTTCCTTTTTTGTTACTTCCAAACAAGGGATAATATAATTATTTATTAAAAAAAGACAGACTGCAAAATAAGTATAACAAAACCATAGTTTTCCCAAGTGTTGTCTGGTCCTCCTGGTGGCTAGTAAAAATTGTGGCTCTTGGGACTTACCTTATAGGCAGGGTCCAGATCTTTCTTACGTATATTGAACTTTGAGAAGCGACCTGTAGAAATTCTTCCCATGACAGTAAATGATGCACTGATGTTTATTCCCAGATAGATTAAGCAATCTGCTCTGCTTCTGTAAAAATGACAGCCTTGGAAACCCTATGAGGCAGTTCTACTCTGTCCTGTAGGGCAGCTATGAGTAGGAATAGACTCGATGGCGATGGGTTACTTTTTGTTTTTGGTATTATTATTTTTATGTAGAATCAAAAAGCTAGTGCCAATCAGACTAGAATTCATATGACAATAGATTTTAATCTATGAATTCTAGTCTGGTACTAGATTTTTTATCCTATGTAAAAGTAATAGTGCAAAAAAAAAAAAAAAAACATTGCCATTGAGTTGATTCTCACTCATAGCGACCCTATAGGATAGAGTAGAACTGCCCCATAGGGTTTCCAGGGCTGTCATCTTCACAGAAGCAGACTGCCATGTCTTCTCCCAAAGTCTGGCTGGTCGATTCAAATCTCTGACTCTTTATTTTGCAGCCCAGCACTTAACAACTGTGCCACCAGGGCTCCTTAAAAGTAATAATATCAGTTGGAAAAACTTAATAAGATTTTACTTGCTGTAAAATTTTTATATATTCAAAAATACTAGAGTAAATAATCTGCAAATTTGCTCGGATAAATGGACAATGAAACACTATGTTTAAAATATAATGAGTTCCCAATGAAGACACCTATTAGAAAAGTTTATGTCTTCAGTGTGTTTCCCATTGCATGTTTTCATGCAAATATATGTCCTTGAAGCATACTATAGATCAACAGGTTGATGGAAAACAATGAAATATTGATTAGAAACTTTGAAAAATCAATTTGATATTGACAGAAAGTTAGTGTAAGCTAAATCGGATAGGTTCTGAGGAAATATGAAAGGTCACAAACCTCTGAATGATTTAAAAAAAAAAATGATGCTTATGATGGCATGTCTATGCATTTCTATGATCTTCAGAAGGGTAGCATCTCTGATTCAGGGATTAGGATAGATGTGCAAGGCCGACAATGTGGATTGGTGAGAGTAGGTCATATGTAGATTTGTTAACGTGGTTCGCTGCATTATTAGTAAAATCACGGCTTTGCTGAATTTGTAATTGCATCGGATACTCAGTGTGAAGTTAAAAGTCCAGTATTTCTAAATGTAGGTAAGATAGTAAAAAATAACTGAAGAATGATCTGAATTCAGGGGTTTATAAAGCTATGCAAGCCAGACGCACCTGTATTATGAAGCCTGCAGTTCACTGAGGCACCAAGGAAACCAGTGTGCACTTCTCCTCCTCCGCAGGATTTAGTCACTTGGCTTAAAAGGCTTGTCACTTCAAGATTGAGATAGATTTAAAGCTTCTCAAAGCATGACCTTTAAAAAAAGAAAAAAAAGTTGATCAACTCAGGCTAAAAATTGAAAGCATAAAAAAAGCCTTGAGAACAATTTCAAAGCTTTTACTTAAAAATACCATTTAAACTGCCATGTAGAATATTCTGCTAAGGTATTTTCACTTTCACGTTCACAGTCAAGTTTAGGGAATTTGAAATCTCCCTCGCTTGGGATGTGGATCATATAAGTGCTCTTTTGCATTAGCAGCACACTGAAACTATCACTAATGGAGAACAAATTTGGAAATTAAATTAACTTCACACATCTTTTTTTAAATAAAATTTGGAATAGGTTAGCATGACTGCAAAATTATTATCCCATTAGTTTAACTTTTCTCTAATGGGTGAATTCAATTTATGACCAAAGAGGCATTTAGCTGTCTGGTTTTTGTTTGCCTTAAATCTATATAAACTTGAAATACAGTCTTCTTGACAAATGAGGTTACTAGAAGCTAAATGGGAATTCTTATTTGCTACCACAGTGGTGACATGAAGAATCACAGCCTTTAGCTCAGGACTACTAAGCTTTTAATAATGAGAGAAAAGTGTTCCATCTTCACCTACGGTAAAGCCACAATTACAATGAACAAAAATAGCTGCCATGGCTTTTCCAAAAAAATATTCATGACAGTGAGAAAAATATTGATTTTAAATGCCAAGAAATGAAATATCTTCTAAGACATTCATTTCAGCCCAACTGTTATTTTCCAAAGAAACTGAATGGATTGCAAAGTGTTTCATAGTTCTATTTCACATTTAATGCTTTTTTTATGAAAAAAACTAAAGCAAGAACTATGACCTCTCTCTCTCTCTCTCTCTCTCTCATATGTATGCACAGTCTCCTTCCTTCTGTCTTTTTCTCTCACTGTCTTAAAAAATCAAAACAAAAGCAAAATACTCCTAAACTTATACAATAATGTGTAGGAGAAAAACGAGTTACATGAGAGTAAACTTATTCAATTAGCCTTTTCTTATTTTAAGCAGGGTAATATAAGCAAAATAATATGTTTGTAAAGTATAAAGTATTCTGAAAGGATATTATCTTTGATCAAGGCATCACACTATTTTTCGGCCCTCAGGCTGGAGTACATATGCCACATGGCATCTAATTGTATTATCTCCATAATACTAATAATTTTTATTTAGACTCATTCAAGATTGGTTATTAGTCACAGCTTTCTACAAAAATAATACAATTACTTGTGGCATGAATGCTAGCAAGTTGTCATCTTTTTGCAATTGATACCTTTGATTTGAAAGGCTCTTAGTTAAAGTAAAAAAGAAAAAAAAAAAAGAAGTCATTTAAAAATAGTGCTGGACTTCTTGTGCATCACTTCAAATCCTTTTGTTCCCATCTGCAGCCACTGCAGTGGTGACTAGTTATGCACAGACCCCAGCCAGATTCTAAGAACTGTAACCTGAGACTACGTTGCTGCAGGTTTATGCAGCCATACTCCTAGCTTCCTATCCCAGTCTTCTCTGATGTTACCTAACAGGACATGCTGAAGAACTCAATTGACATTCACCCATTTGCAACTTGAAAGTTTGAGAGTATTGATTTACATGGAGCGCTCTTGATCAATGGGGGACTGAAGGCCATGCAAAGGCTTCCTCCTTTTGTCTCCTGTGTGGATGGTTCAGAGGTGCTTTACATAATGTTCCTCAGAAAATCCAGCAGGGTTATGCACCAGTTGCCTGTAGCAGGGTCTAATACAATAATGAACTCTTGATTAGTGGCTTTCCCTCCTTCTGACTCACTCTCCCTTCACTCCCCTGTCCTGCTGCTTGACCTCACATTACAAAGCTACCTGCACAGGAACCTTTCCTAGCCGATGCTCTTGGAGGATCCTAGTGTATGAGGTGAACTGATTCCAAATTAGTAATGTGGATTTCAGCACTGAAGGCCATGTACAGTCAATTACTGAGGCACTAATAAGTTCCAGAAAGTACTATAATAAATGATAACACTTGGATGAGGACTTCAACGACCAACTCCTTATTCTCAGTTCCCTTCATCTGTGTCTACATGAACTGGGCAGAACCAATGGACAAAATCTCCCTGCCATGGCTGATCTGGGAATGCCTCAGAAGGTGGAGAGCCCCAAAGAAGCTATCTTCTCTATTCTGAACTCTGGAAAACAAACACTGTCCAAATTACTATTCAAAAAATACATGTCTGTCATGAATGTAGACCTAGCATAAATTTTTCCAAAATTCTTAGGGGTGGAAAAAATTCATGGTTTACACATAGCATCTACAGAAAGACTAAATGACAACTGAAAGATATAAAAACCCAAAACCAAGACCGTTGCAGTCGAGTTGATTCCAACTCATAGAGACCCTATAGGACAGGGTCTATACTCATTGCCCCATAGGATTTCCAAGGAAGAGCTGGTGGATTCAAACTGACGACCTTTTTGGTTAGCAGCCGAGCTCTTAACCACTGTGCCACAGCACACCAGAATTCTAAAATACTTTACAATTGTATATTTGAATAGCAATTGAGCTTTCAAGAGACTAGAAGATTTATTTTATAATTCATTAAAAAAAAAGTTTTAACCCCTCTCACACTGGTTTTCATATGACTACTGTCATTGGTTTTATATCTATGATTTTAGATCCAAGTATTTTTTTCTTATATATGGTACATTTTTATATTTATAATCATTACAAATTTTAATGATTAAAATATTTAAAGCATAAAAAATTATAGAATGAAAAAACTTCAGATATACTAAATGAAACTCTACTTTCAACAGAGAATGTTTTCTAGTGCACCTTTTAGGCTATATTCAAAGAAATAAAACAATTATTATATTGCCTTGATTTCCATTTAGATCATGTTAATAGATGTAGTCCAGCAATTTTTCCCCAATGGAAAATCTGATCATCTAAATGAAAATGTTGAAATCTTCTATTTACATTCATTTAAAGCAATTGAGCATAAGTGAAATGCTACTCTCAGACTCATTCACAAACTTTTAAATATAGCACTGTAGATGCTAACAGGCTAAGGTTTAGCAATCAGGATGCACTAAAATTCTAATTTCTTAAAAAATAGGATATAATTTAAAGGCAATGGCGATCTATCTTCCACAAAAAAATAATTTCCTTACTTAGGCCTACTTGCAAAGTTGAGGTAAGATTTCAACAAAATTAATGCAAATAAACAACAAAGTATTGTGTGAAGCACATACTATGCCTTTTGTAAATAATAATTATTATCACTATCACCATTTCTATACCTCTGAAAAAGGCAACTAAGTGGGATGTAATTTCTATCATGAATGTCCTGGCTTCACCAAGATTTGAGGAAATAAAAAGCTCTTTTCTCTCGCATCCCCTGATAACTCAGTTGAGTAGAATGCAATGTAATGAGAATGTCTCATTTTTTAATGTGCTGTGAACTTGTGCCTACAACATTGGTGGGAAGGTTTAATACCTCCAGATGGCAGGCGGGGCAGAGCTGCAGGGGCTCCCCGCACGTGTGAAACTCTGAGCTGTGGGCTGTGTTTTCATTAAGTGAAGTTGGCCTTCCTGCTGCTTTTCCTTCTAAGCTCCACCCTGAAAAGCACAAGCCTCTTCAGCAAAATTAAAGGAAAACAGAGTGATCTCTCTTTGGGCAATAATCGTGTGAAACCGATTAAGAAATAAACTTGCTCATGCCAGCGGGCAGCAACCAAAAAGTGACAAATGTTCACAGACTCAAATTGTAGAACAAAGGTGATGTACAACGTGACTTGTCATTATTTATTTTTATCCACAAAGGTGTGTGTATGAGAGGAGGGAAGAAATCTTCCCCAGAGAAAGCAGGGAAATAGCTAAAAGGCATATAAGGAAAAATGATAGTTTTTGAAGAATAGTTTTTTTTTTTTTTCTGTCACATTTACTAAAAATAATTCCACCTGAAATACATTGCAAAAATTTTATGACCAAGCTAATATTGCAGAGCTGATCTAATAAATCAAGTTAATTGTCTTGAATATACTCACAATAACCTTTAGTGCCATTTTGTATAGTTAAGTTTTTCCTCTCCTCTTTTTATATCATTGTGATTAGAATTTTCTTCTTAGATGACAGTTGCCCCAGGCTTAGGCAAAGCAGAGTTAGGCTAAACCAAAGAGCAATGTGTCATTTTCCTAGTTGACCACAACTTTGTAGTTTTAGATAACAGGGAGGGAAGAGAATAAAAGCGTGATGAGCCATTGTGACATTTCGTCTGGAGAGAACAAAGCCCCCTCCCTGTGCTGTGCTGACTTTAGCAAAATGAAAGCAGGCTGAGGGTGTTATATCTGGAATGGTATACGTCTGAGCAGAAATTTTTGTTCAGTGCTGGCCACCAGGATCCTAGATAATATAATTATTCAATTTAGTATTAAAAATTAACTGGGGGTCCGTCGAATTGCCTTGACAATTCCTGAGTAAATTTGGATTTGCCCTTTTGGGAAAATAAATAACCAGTTATCAGTGAGTTAACTTTGATTCTTGGCAACTTCATCTGTGTCAGAGTAGAGCCGTGTTCCACTGTGTTCTCAATGCTTTCAGAAGTGGATCACCAGGCTTCTCTACTGAGGTGCCTCTGAATAGACTCAACCCCCAACCTTTGGGTTAACAGCTGAGCTCCGTTTGGACCACCAGGGATTCTGGGAAAATAAATACAACAATATTAAGAAACTGGGAAGACATCAGAGTTAGAAACAAGTCTATTTTATTTTATTTTTATTGTTCTTTAAGTGAAAGTTTACAATTCAAGTCAGTTTCTCATATGAAAACTTATACACGCATTGCTATATTACATTAGCTGCTTTCCCTACAATGTGACAGCATACTCCTTCTCTCTACCCCGTATTTACCATGTCCATTCAGCCTGCTCCTGTCCCCCTCTGCCTTCCCAATCTCCCCTCTAGACGGGAGCTGCCCACAGTCTGATATGTCTGTTTGAGCTAAGAAGCACACTCCTCACCAGTATCATCTTAGGTCTAATCTTTGTTGGTAGAGTTGGCTTCAGAAATGGTTTTAGTTTTGGGCTAACAGAGAGTCTGGGGGCCATGACCTCTGGGGTCCCTCCAGTCTCAGTCAGACCATTAAGTCTGTTTTTTTTTTACTAGAATTTGAGGTCTGCAACCCACTTTTCTCCAGCTCCATCAGGGATTCTTTGTTGTGTTCGCTGTCAGGGCAGTCATTTGTGGTAGACACCACCCAGTTCTTTCGGGCTCAGGCTGATGGAGTCTCTGGTTTACGTGGCCCTTTTTTTCTCTTGGGCTCATATTTTTCTTGTCTTTGGTGTTCTTCATTCTCCTTTGTTCCAGGTGGGTTGAGACCAATCGATGCATCTTAGATGGCCGCTTGCTAGCTTTTAAGACCCCAGATGCCACTCATCAAAGTGGGCTACAGAACATTTTCTTAATACATTTTGTTATGCCAATTGATTTAGATGTCCCCTGAAACCATAGTCCCCAGAACCCAGCCCTGCTACTCTGTCTCTTGAAGTGTTTGGTTGTATTCAGGAAACTTAGCTTTTGGATTAGTCCAGTTGTGCTGACTTCCCCTGTATTGTGTGCTGTCTTTCCCTTCACCTAAAATAATTCTTGTCTACTGTTTAAGATATGAATACCCCTGTCCTGTCCTCCCTCTGCACCCTATTGTAAATGGCATTGATTTGGTGATTTCCTCTTCGAAGTTCTCTTTATTGGTGTAGAGGAATCCAACTGATTTTTGTATGTTTATCCTATATCCTGATACTGTGCTGAAATCTTCTATTAGTAGTTTTCCTGTAGATTCTTTAGGGTTTTCTGTGTATAAGGTCAAATCATCTGCAAATAGACATACTTTTACTTCTTCCTCACCGATTTATATTCTCTTTATTTCTTTATCTAGCCTAATTGCTCTGGCTAGGACCTCCAGCACAGTGTTGAATAAGAGTGGTGATAAAGGGCATCCTTATCTGGTTCCCCTTCTCAAGGGATTTTCCATTTAGGATGATTTTGTCTGTTGGCTTTGTATAAATGCCCTTTATTATGTTGAGGAATTTGCTTTCTATTCCTATTTTGCTGAGAGTTTTTATCATGAATGTGTTTTGGACTTTGTCAAATGCCTTTTCTCCATCATTTGATAGGATCATGTGCTTCTTGTCTTTTGTTTTATTTATGTGATGAATTACATTGATCGCTTTTTCTAATGTTGAACCATACCTGTGTACCTGGTGTGAATCCCCCTTGGTCATGGTGAATTATTATTTTTTTTTTGATATGTTGTTGAATTCTATTGGCTAGAATTTTGTTGAGGATTTTTGCGTCTAAGTTCAGGAGGGATATTGGTCTGGAATTTTCTTTTTTGTGTGGTGTCTTTACCTGATTTTAGTGTCAGGGTTACGCTGGCTTTATAGAATGAGTTTGGGAGTATTCCATCTTTTTCTTTGCTCTGAAATACCTTTAGTAGTAGTGGTGTTAACTCTTCTCTGAAAGTTTGGTAGAACTCTGCACTGAAGCCCTCTGGCCAGGGCTTTTTTGTTGTTGGAAGTTTTTTAATTACCTGTTCAATCTGTTCTTTTGTTATGGGTTTATTTAGTTCTACCTCTGTTTGTGTTAGTTTAGTTAGGTAGTGTGTTTCTAGAATTTGTCCATTTCCTCTAGGTTTTCAAATGTTTTAGAGTACAGTTTTTCGTAGTATTCTGTTATGATTCTTTTAATTTCACTTCAGTTATCATTCAACTCATTTGTGATATCGCACATCTCATTTGTTATTCTGGCTATGGTTCCTCTCCTGTTTTTCTTTTGTCTATTTGGCCAGTGGTTTATTGATCCTATTGATCTTTTAAAAGAACCAGCTTTTGGTCTTGTTAGCTCTTTTGATTGCTTTTCTATTCTCTATTTCATTTAATTCCACTCTAATGTTTATTATCTGCTTTCTTCTGGTACCTGAGGGTTTGTTTTGGTGTTCTCTTTCTCTTTGTTCAAGTTCTTGGGTTAATTCTTTGATTTTGGCCCTTTCTTCTTTTTGGATGTGTGCATTTACTGCTATAAATTGACCTCTGAGCACTGCTTTTGCTTGTTCCCAAAGGTCCTGGTAGGATGTGTTTTTATTCTCATTTGATTCTATGGCTTTCTTTATTCTGTTCTTAATTTCTTCTAAAAAATAACCCAATAATTTTTGAGCAAGGTGTTGTTCAGTTTCCATGTGTTTTTTTTTTTTTTTTTTTTTTTCCTTGCTTTTTCTGCTATTGATTTTTACTTCTATGGCTTTATGGCCAGAAAAGATGCTTTGTAATATTTTGATGTTTGGGATTCTGTTAAGTCTTGCTTTCTGGCCCAATGTGTGGTCTGTTCTGGAGAATGTTCTATGTGCATTGGAAAAGAAAGTATACTTGTCTGCTGTTGGGTGGAGTGTTCTGTATATGTCTATGAGGTCAAGTTGGTTGATTATGGCATTTAGACCTTTTGTATTTTTATTGAGCTTCTTTCTGGATGTTCTGTCCTTCACCAAAAGCAGTGTGTTGAAGTCTCCTACTATGATTGTGGAGCTATCTATCTCAATTTTCAATGCTGTTAGAGTTTGTTTTATGTATTTTGGAGCCCTGTTGTTGGGTGAGTAAATATTCATTATGGTTATGTCCCCCTGAAGTATTCACCCTTTAATCAGTATATTGTGTCCTTCCTTATCCTTTGTGGTGGATTTTACTTTAAAGTCTATTTTGTCAGAAATTAATATTGCCACTTCTGCTCTTTTTTCATTTTGTTTACGTGATATATTTTTTCCATTCTTTGAGTTTTAGTTTCTTTCTTTCAGTCTAAGGTGTGTCTTTTGTAGGCAGCATATAGACAGATCATGTTTTTTCTTTTTTTTAATCCATTCTGCCACACTCTGTCTTTTTATTTGTGCATTTAGTCCATTTACATTCAGTGTAATGATTGATAGGTATGAGTTTAGTGTTGTCATTTTGATGTCTTTTTTTGTGCATTGTTGACAGTTTATTTCTTCCACTTAATTTTCTATGCTGAGTCATTTTTCTTTATATATTTTCTTTTCCTCTTTTTCGTTGTGGATTTTGTATTTGCTCAGTCTCTGTGTTTTTCTTCTTTTTTATTTTGATGTGTAGGATTGTTAGTTTCCTTTGTGGTTACCTTGATATTTACCCTTATATTTCTACATTTAAACCAATCTTTTATTTCTTTATATTGCCTTGACTTCCTCTCCATATGAAAGATCTATGACTACATTTTTTAGTCCCCTTTTTTTGGTTTAATGTTGCCGTCTTTTACATAATGACATTTCTGTTCCCCTTTTTTAAGTGTTTTAGCTTTGATTTATTTTGTGATTTCCCTATCTAGGTTGATACCTGGTTGCTCTGAACTGTGTTCTAGTTTTGGGTTGTCATCTGATGTTATTGGCTTCTAACTGGAGGACTCCCTTTAGTATTTCTTGTAATTTTGGTTTGGTTTTTGCAAATTCCCTAAACTTGTGTTTGCCTGAAAATGTCCTAATTTTGCCATATATTTGAGAGACAGTTTTGCTGGGCATATAATTCTTGGCTGGCAATTTTTTTTTCCTTCAAGGCTTTATATATGCCATCCCATTGCCTTCTTGCCTGTGTGGTTTTTGCTGAGTAGTCTGAACTTAGTCTTATTGACTCTCCCTTGTAGGTGACTTTTTGTTTATCCCAAAAAAAAAAAAAAAAAATTTTTTTTTTTTTTTTTCCAAGCCACTCCTAAAACTCTCTCTTTATCTTTGGTTTTGGCAAGTTTGATTATAATATGTCCTGGTGATTTTCTTTTGGGATCTACCTTGTGTGGGGTTCAATTAGCATCTTGGCTAGATATATTCTCATCTTTCGCAATATCAGGGAAGTTATCTGACAACCAATCTTCAACAATCCTGTCTGTATTTTCTATTTTCACTCCCTGTTCTGGTACCCCAATCACTCGTAGGTTATTTCTCTTGATAGGGTCCCACATAATTCTTAGAGTTTCTTAGTTTTTTAAACATCTTTTATCTGATTTTCCTCAAATATGTTGGTGCCAAGTACTTTATCTTTAATCTCACTACTTCTGACTTCCATTGCTTCATTTCTACTCTTATGACTTTTATTGAATTGTCTAATTCTGAAACTGTTAATCTTATGAATTTCTGTTTGCTGTCTCTCTATGGACTCTTACAGCCTATTAAATTTGTCATTATGCTCTTGTCTAATACGCTTAAGTTCCTTTAATGCTTTGCCTGTGCATTCCTTGGCTTGTTCTGTGTTTTGCTTGATCTCCTTCCTGATCTCGTTTTTTTTTTTTTATTATTAAATAATTTTTATTAAGCTTCAACTGAACATTTACCATTCCAATCAGTCTGTCACATGTAGGTTTACATACATCTTACTCCCTTCTCCCACTTGCTCTCCTCCTATTGAGTCAGCCCTTTCCGTCTCTCGTTTCGTGCCAATTTTGCCATCTTCCCTCTCTCTCTATCTTCCCATCCCCCGTCCAGTCAAGAGTTGCCAACGCACTCTCCAGTGTCCACCTAATTTAATTGGCTCACTCTTCATCAGCATCTCTCTCCCCCCCCACTGACCAGTCCTTTTCATGCCTGATGAGTTGTCTTCGGGGATGGTTCCTGTCCTGTGCCATCCAAAGTTCTGGGGAGCATTGTCTCTGGGATTCCTCTAGTCGCATTCATATCATTAGGTATGGTCTTTTTGTGAGAATTTGGGGTCTGTATCCCATTGGCCTCCTGCTCCCTCAGGAGTTGTCTGTTGTGCTCCCTAGCAGGGCAGACATCGATTGTGGCTGGGCACCAATTAGTTCTTCTGGTCTCAGGGTAATGTAGGTCTCTGGTTCATGTGGCCCTTTCTGTCTCTTGGGTTCTTAATTGTCGTGTGGCCTTGGTGTTCTTCCTTTGCCTTTGCTCCAGGTGGGTTGAGACCAATTGATGTATCTTAGATGGCCGCTTGTTGGCATTTAGGACCCCAGGCGCCACAATTCAAAGTGGGATGCAGAATGTTTTCATAATAGAATTATTTTGCCCATTGACTTAGAAGTCTCCTCAAACCATGTTCCCCAGATCCGAGCCCCTGCTCCGCTGACCTTTGAAGGTTTCATTTTATCTCGGAAACCTCTTTGCTTTTAGTCCAGTCCAATTAGGCTGACCTTCCTTGTATTGTGTGTTGTCTTTCCCTTCACCCAAAGCAGTTCTTACTTACTGATTGATCAATAAAAAACCCTCTCCCTCCCTCCCTCCCCCCTTTGTAACCACAAAAGTATGTGTTCTCCGTTTTTTCTATTTCTCAAGATCTTATAATAGTGGTCTTATACAATATTTGTCCTTTTGCCTCTAACTCATTTCGCTCAGCATAATGCCTTCCAGATTCCTCCATGTTATGAAATGTTTCAGAGATTCGTCACTGTTCTTTATCAATGCGTAGTATTCCGTTGTGTGAATATACCACAATTTATTTACCCATCCATCCATTGACGGACATCTTGGTTGCTTCCAGCTTTTTGCTATTGTAAACAGAGCTGCAATAAACATGGGAGTGCATATGTCTGTTTGTGTGAAGGCTCTTGTATCTCTAGAGTATATTCCGAGGAGTGGGATTTCTGGGTTGTATGGTAGTTCTATTTCTAACTGTTTAAGATAACGCCAGATGGATTTCCAAAGTGGTTGTACCATTTTACAATCCCACCAGCAGTGTATGAGAGTTCCAATCTCTCCGCAGCCTCTCCAACATTTATTATTTTGTGTTTTTTGGATTAATGCCAGCCTTGCTGGTGTGAGATAGAATCTCATCGTTGTTTTAATTTGCATTTCTCTAATGGCTGATGATCGAGAGCATTTTCTCATGTATCTGTTGGCTGCCTGAATATCTTCTTTAGTGAAATGTGTGTTCATCTCCTTTGCCCACTTCTCGATTGGGTTGCTTGTCTTTTTGTGGTTGAGTTTTGACAGAATCATGTAGATTTTAGAGATCAGGCGCTGGTCTGAGATGTCATAGCTGAAAATTCTTTCCCAGTCTGTAGGTGGTCTTTTTACTCTTTTGGTGAAGTCTTTAGACGAGCATAGGTGTTTGATTTTTAGGAGCTCCCAGTTATCTGGTTTCTCTTTGTCATTTTTGGTAATGTTTTGTATTCTGTTTATGCCCTGTATTAGGGCTCCTAGGGTTGATCCTATTTTTTCTTCCATGATCTTTATCGTTTTAGTCTTTATGTTTAGGTCTTTGATCCACTTGGAGTTAGTTTTTGTGCATGGTGTGAGGTATGGGTCCTGTTTCATTCTTTTGCAAATGGATATCAAGTTATGCCAGCACCATTTGTTAAAAAGACTATCATTTCCCCAATTGACTGACACTGGTCCTTTGTCAAATATCAGCTGCTCACACATGGATGGATTTATATCTGGGTTCTCAATTCTGTTCCATTGGTCTATGTGCCTGTTGTTGTACCAGTACCAGGCTGTTTGACTACTGTGGCTGTATAATAGGTTCTGAAATCAGGTAGAGTGAGGCCTCCCACTTTCTTCTTCTTTTTCAGTAATGCTTTGCTTATCCGGGGGTTCTTTCCCTTCCATGTGAAATTAGTGATTTGTTTCTCTATCCCCTTAAAATATGACATTGGTATTTGGATTGGAAGTGCGTTATATGTATAGATGGCTTTTGGTAGAATAGACATTTTTACTATGTTAAGTCTTCCTATCCATGAGCAGGGTATGTTTTTCCACTGAAGTATGTCCTTTTGAATTTCTTGTAGCAGAGTTTTATAATTTTCTTTGTATAGGTCTTTTACATCCTTGGTAAGATTTATTCCTAAGTATTTTATCTTCTTGGGGGCTACTGTGAATGGTATTGATTTGGTTATTTCCTCTTCGATGTTCTTTTTGTTGATGTAGAGGAATCCAAGTGATTTTTGTATGTTTATTTTATAACCTGAGACTCTGCCAAACTCTTCTATTAGTTTCAGTAGTTTTCTGGAGGATTCCTTAGGGTTTTCCATGTATACGATCATGTCATCTGCAAGTAGTGATAGCTTTACTTCCTCCTTAACAATCTGGATACCCTTTATTTCTTTGTCTAGCCTAATTGCCCTGGCTAGGACTTCAAGTACGATGTTGAACAAGAGCGGTGATAAAGGGCATCCTTGTCTGGTTCCCGTTCTCAGGGGAAATGCTTTCAGGTTCTCTCCATTTAGAGTGCTATTGGCTGTTGGCTTTGCATAGATGCCCTTTATTATGTTGAGGAATTTTCCTTCAATTCCTAATTTGGTAAGAGTTTTTATCATAAATGGGTGTTGAACTTTGTCAAATGCCTTTTCTGCATCAATTGATAAGATCATGTGGTTTTTGTCTTTTGTTTTATTTATATGGTGGATTACATTAATGGTTTTTCTGATATTAAACCAGCCTTGCATACCTGGTATAAATCCCACTTGGTCAGGGAGAATTATTTTTTTGATGTGTTGTTGGATTCTATTGGCTAGAATTTTGTTGAGGATTTTTGCATCTATGTTCATGAGGGATATAGGTCTAAAATTTTCTTTTTTTGTAATGTCTTTACCTGGTTTTGGTATCAGGGAGATGGTGGCTTCATAGAATGAGTTGGGTAGTATTCCATCTTGTTCTATGCTTTGAAATACCTTCAGTAGTAGTGGTGTTAAGTCTTCTCTGAAGGTTTGGTAGAACTCTGCAGTGAAGCCATCTGGGCCAGGACTTTTTTGTTGGAAGTTTTTTGATTACCGTTTCAATCTCTTTTTTTGTTATGGGTCTATTTAGTTGTTCTACTTCTGAATGTGTTAGTTTAGGTAGGTAGTATTTTTCCAAGAATTTATCCATTTCTTCTAGGTTTTCAAATTTGTTAGCGTACAGTTTTACGTAGTAATCTGAAATGATTCTTTTAATTTCATTTGGCTCTGTTGTGATGTGGTCCTTCTCGTTTCTTATTCGGGTTATTTGTTTCCTTTCCTGTTTTTCTTTAGTCAGTCTGGCCAATGGTTTATCAATTTTGTTAATTTTTTCAAAAAACCAGCTTTTGGCTTTGTTAATTCTTTCAATTGTTTTTCTGTTCTCTAATTCATTTAGTTCAGCTCTAATTTTTATTATTTGTTTTCTTCTGGTGCCTGATGGGTTCTTTTGTTGCTCACTTTCTATTTGTTCAAGTTGTCGGGACAGTTCTCTGATTTTGGCTCTTTCTTCTTTTTGTATGTGTGCATTTATCGATATAAATTGGCCTCTGAGCACTGCTTTTGCTGTGTCCCAGAGGTTTTGATAGGAAGTATTTTCATTGTCGTTGCTTTCTAAGAATTTCCTTATTCCCTCCTTGATGTCTTCTATAACCCAGTCTTTTTTCAGGAGGGTATTGTTCATTTTCCAAGTATTTGATTTCTTTCCCTAGTTTTTCTGTTATTGATTTCTAGCTTCATTGCCTTGTGGTCTGAGAAGATGCTTTGTAATATTTCGATGTTTTGGATTCTACCAAGATTTGTTTTGTGACCTAATATGTGGTCTATTCTAGAGAATGTTCCATGTGCACTAGAAAAAAAAGTATATTTTGCAGCAGTTGGGTGGAGAGTTTTGTATAAGTCTATGAGGTCAAGTTGGTTGCTTGTTGTAAGTAGGTCTTCCGTGTCTCTATTGAGCTTCTTACTGGATGTCCTATCCTTCTCCGAAAGTGGTGTGTTGAAGTCTCCTACTATAAATGTGGAGGTGTCTATCTCACTTTTCAATTCTGTTAAAATTTGATTTATGTATCTTGCAGCCCTGTCATTGGGTGCACAAATATTTAATATGGTTATGTCTTCCTGATCAATTGTCCCTTTTATCATTATATAGTGTCCTTCTTTATCCTTTGTGGCGGCTTTAAGTCTAAAGTCTATTTTGTCAGAAATTAGTATTGCTACTCCTCTTCTTTTTTGCTTATTATTTGCTTGATATATTTTTTTCCATCCTTTGAGTTTTAGTTTGTTTGTGTCTCTAAGTCTAAGGTGTGTCTCTTGTAGGCAGCATATAGATGGATTGTGTTTCTTTATCCAGTCCATGACTCTCTGTCTCTTTATTGGTGCATTTAGTCCATTTACATTCAACGTAATTATAGATAAATAAGTTTTTAGTGCTGTCATTTTGATGCCTTTTCATGTGTGTTGTTGGCCATTTCATTTTTCCACATGCTGTTTTGTGCTGAGATGTTTTTCTTAGTAGATTGTGAGATCCTCATTTTCATAATGTTTAACTTTATATTTGTTGAGTCATTACGTTTTTCTTGAGTTATGGAATTGATATTCCTTTTTGTGGTTACCTTATTATTTACCCCTATTTTCGTAAGTAAAAACCTAACTTGTATCTTTCTATATCGCCTTGTATCACTCTCCATCTGGCAGTTCAATGCCTCCTATATTTAGTCCCTCTTTTTGATTATTGTGATCGTTTATCTATTGATTTCCATGATTTCCTGTTATGTGTATTATTTTATTTATTTATTTTTTTTTTAGAATTAATCTTACTTTGTTTGTTTTTGTGCTTTCCCTATTTGAGTTGCGTTGATATCAGGACGTTCTGTTTTGTGACCTTGTATTGTGCTGGTATCTGATATTATTGGTCATCAGGCCAAACAATCTCCTTAAGCATTTCTTGCAGTCTTGGTTTAGTTTTTGCAAATTCTCTAAACTTGTGTTTATCTGTAAATACCTTAATTTCTCCTTCATATTTCAGAGAGAGTTTTGCTGGATATATGATCCTTGGTTGCCAGTTTTTCTCCTTCAGTGCTCTGTATATGTCGTCCCATTCCCTTCTTGCTTGGTTTCTGCTGAGTAGTCTGAACTTATTGATTCTCCCTTGAAGGAAACCTTTCTTTTCTCCCTGGCTGCTTTTAAAATTTTCTGTTTGTCTTTGTTTTTGGCAAGTTTGATGATAATATGTCTTGGTGTTTTTCTTTTTGGATCAATCTTAAATGGGGTTCGATGAGCATCTTGGGTAGATATCCTTTCGTCTTTCATGATGTCAGGGAAGTTTTGTGTCAGGAGTTCTTCAACTATTTTCTCTGTGTTTTCTGTCCCCTCTCCCTGTTCTGGGACTCCAATCACTCGCAAGTTATCCTTCTTGATAGAGTCCCACATGATTCTTAGGGTTTCTTCATTTTTTTAAATTGTTTTATCTGATTTTTTTTCAGCTATGTTGGAGTTGATTCCCTGGTCCTCCAGAAGTCCCAGTTTACATTCTAATTACTCGAGTCTCCTCCTCTGACTTTCTATTGCATTGTCTAATTCTGTAATTTTATTGTTAATCTTTTGGATTTCTACATGCTGTCTCTCTATGGATTCTTGCAACTTATTAATTTTTCCACTATGTTTTTGAATAATCTTTTTGAGTTCTTCAACAGTTTTATCAGTGTGTTCCTTGGCTTTTTGTGCAGTTAGCCTAATTTCATTTGTGATATCTTTAAGCATTCTGTGAATTAGTTTTTTATATTCTGTATCTGATAATTCCAGGATTGTATCTTCATTTGGGAAAGATTTTGATTCTTTTGTTTGGGGGGTTGGAGAAGCTGTCATGGTCTGTTTCTTTACGTGGTTTGATATGGACTGCTGTCTGCAAGCCATCACTGGGAAACTAGATTTTCCAGGTAATCAGCTAAAAAAAAAATGCAGTCAGCTCCCTATCTGAATTCTCCTTCTGGCTCAGGGTATTCGGATGTTAATGGAGCCGCCTGGGAAGGGTGGGGGAGAGATCAGAGAGCTAGGCGTGTAGCACCACAGAATATAGAGCTGATCCCCGCGTTCACGCTCCGCCCCCGTCCACCAGAATCCTGGCAGGACGGCTCCCCGGCAGGGACACTGCTCTCCCCGCTCCAAGATCAGTCACTGCCTCCCAGGTGTTTCTCCCACCGGCTGCGCCGCTACGTCGCCCGCGCCAACCAGCTGGACTCCCTCCCGGGATGGGTTTGGGCAGGGTAGGGCTGGGCCCCTTGTCTGTGCCGTGTGCACCCCTGAGCTCTGCCCCAGCCCAGGCTCCGAAGGTCACCTGCCTTGTATGCTGGCTCTTAGTTCTGAAAACGATCGCTGTCTGCCCATATTTGTTCATTCTCCGTCTCTAAGTCTGTGTTTGTTGTTCAGAGTTCGTAGATTGTTATGTATGTGATTGATTCACTTGTTTTTCTGAGTCTTTGTTGCTAGAGAGATCCGCGGTAGCGTCCACCTAGTCTGCCATCTTGGCCCTGCCTCTCCTCCTTCCTGATCTCTTAAAGAGTTCTGTGTATTAACCTATTGTATTCTGCCTCATGTGATTCCAGAAAATTCTCTCCATCAGGAAGATTTCTTGATTCTTTGTTTTGGGAGCTTGCTGAAGCCATCATGGTCTTCCTCCTTATGTGATTTGATATTGGATGTTGTCTCTGAGCCATCGATAAGTTATTGTACTTATTTATGTTTGCTCACTGTCTCCTAGCTTCTTGTTTTGTTTTGATATGACCAAATATACTGTTCAAGTGAGCTAGTTTGATTATTGGTGACTTTGAAGCTCTAACATCCTGCACCAGGTGGTTAGAAATGTTATTAGGTATGTAAGCCCAGGAGTCTGTTCACTTTTCTTGTGTGGATTCAGCACAGAAGCCCAGATAGTCTTTTACCAGGTGTGTGGTACAGGCTCTCACCTACAGTTCTAGACAAGCAGGCATGATTGGTGTAGGCACATGTATCTGGATGCAGTAGGGAGTCACATGCTGAGCAAGGCAGGGGGCTGACAACCTCCTCTGAATGTCTGTGAGGAAAGTGTGTCCCTTTTCCCTAGAGTGTATAGATGGGTGGGTTGGGTATCCAAACTATGGGCACCCAATGCTGTTGGCTATAAGGACTGGGAGGCACCACTTATTCTTGGAATCCTGTTGGATGTGGCTAGGTGTCATGTGTGGAGCCACCAGCCCTCAGGCCCCTAATGAGGGTAGGTAAGGACCCTGCTCAATAGGCAGAGTGGTGTCAAATGACACTAACTTTCCTTTCACCAAGTAGCTGAAACAGTTGAAGTTAGACTTCAGGTATATACCCTGTAGTACTGTGCTAATGAGGACCTACACAGTTGAAAAATAGCCCACACAGGTCTATGCGGGGTGAAAAGAATTCAAAGCTTATGGACCCCTTATGCCTGTGCCTAGGCAAAGGAGCTCTTGCTGTGGGGTGCCTGTTCCTGCTCATTCAGGTCTCGCAACTCCTCGCTGCTTCTGAGCCATTTATTGCTTCCCTGCCACTCAGACTGATTCCTCAACTTTGCCTTTGATGTTTAGGTCTCGTAGCTTGTCATATATAACTGATTCACTTGTTGTTTCAGGTCTTTGTTATAAGTGGGACCACGGGAAGCGTTTGACTTCTTCACCATCTTGGGCCTGCCTCCAGAAGTCTATTTTATAATGAAAGCATGATTGGAGACAGAGAAGGAGTAGCTCTTCCTTTGAAAACACAAAATAACCCAGTTGCCCTGAGCATGTCTATGTATCAGAAAGGAGGTGAAAAGTGGGTGGAAGAATGAGCCTCAGTATCAAAATGTGGGAGACCTTGGGGGTAGTGGTAGAAGCTATGAGAGTTGCAAGAGCTGCAGGGAGAATTATAATGGTCAGCCAAATCATATTTAGGTAGCACAGTCATGGAGAGAGGACATTTTCTTGAAGCCTGTGGGCCTGCATGAAAAGGTACCAGATGAGCCAACTAATGGGATGCAGCTGATTATAACGGGGATAATAGAAACCTGAGAATGACACCGTTGACCATCAGCACACTTAGGAGTCCATGCCATCTGAGGGAACAGGGCAGTACAAGGACTGCTTCAGGTGTCAAGGGAGTAGCCCATCATGGAGAACCTAGAACATGGTTATCATGGTGGGTGAGACTGATTCCCGAAGGGCATTTTGGAAATTCGTGGGGGCATTTTTGGTTGTCACAGGTTTGAAGTAAAGACAGCCAGTTAGTGGGAGTGACCCATATTGCTAGCTATCAAGCATTGCACAGAATTTTTTTTTTTTTTTATTAAAGATGCTAGCAAATAACCATTTCACTTTGTATTCTAGAGTAATTGTTCTCAAGCATTTACACGTGAGCTGTGTATCACTGTATGATAAATTACATTCCTCTTATTTTTTCTTTTACATGTCAGGGCATTTTATTGATTTTTTTTTTTTAAAGTGTATGTACTGGTAGATTATATCATCTATGAGTTTCATTTCACAATAGAGAGGATGGTAAAAAATTTGTAATAAAAGGGGAAGTAGGTGTGATAAGGTTTAGAATCCTTTACCAGTTTCTGTGATATTAGAAAACACTCTTTGAGAGATAGTGGGGAACAAATGGACTTTTTGAAATTTTAATTTTCCTTTTTTTTTTTCTATTGAATACCTAGTGTGAGGCCCAAGATGAGTGACTTCACAACGTTTTTCTTTAGTTTTTACAAAGGTTTTGATTTATGGAATTTCTAGTAGGTTTGTTTCTAAAAGGAGCCCTGGTGGCACAGCGGTTAAGCTCTTGACAGCTAACTGAAAGGTCAGTGGTTCAAACTCACCAGGGTGCCTGCTGAAGAGAGATGTGGCAGTCTGCTTCCATAAAGATTTACAGGCTTGGAAACCCTATGAGGCAGTTCTACCCTGTTCTACAGGGTCACTACTTGTTGGAATCGACTCAACAGCAGTGGGGTTTTGGTTGTTTCTTATAGGTGAAGATGTTATTCGTTACCTTTATTTTTAGGGAATTCATCAGGATGTGCCTTTTAATTACACAAAAGTAAGGTAAACACCTACACAATTGTTCTGAAGGGAAAATGCAGTTACAGTTTAATAATGCAGATGCCGAAAATTAGGGGAGTGTTTTTATTGGTTAGTAATGGAATCTGGAAATATTATCCATTGCGGCTTTGAAGACAGCAAAGAAATTATTTTCTGAAACCTGTTATTTATACAAGAACTGTGGTTCCCCGACATGGGGTTATCAGTAATGGAATCACTGAGGCTTTAAGAAATGTATAGTGAACTCCTGTGCTTGCCTTGGAGCCCACATTGAACTTCTACTTTTTACAATTCTAGAGAAAGGGACTTGGAATCATTTTAAAGTCAACATTAAAAGAGGCAAGACTAAATATCAAGTAAACAATATGACCCCGAAATAGTGAAGTGGAGAATATTGGTCATATAACAAGTTCTTTATCGGTCATTTTATTGAAAAAAAAAAAAAAAAAAATGCCCTGTGGTTTGGGTAGTTCATGGTGGCTTACATTCTCTGGAGAAGATATTTTTAGATGTTTCCTTGGTTTTATTTCTTTACATTGTAGAGACTTAATTTAGGGAAGTATGAAATTCATAATAGCATAATACAGAGTCTGGATCTTGGGTATAATCCAGAATCTGGATATAAGGTATCTCACACATTTTCTATATATTTTCAGTAGACATGAATAAGAGCAGAAAGGACCTACTTCAATTTACCAACCCAGTTAAATCTTTCCTATCCGTTGGCAAGCTGAACTCTAACTGAAAGGACTGAGAAGAGATGACCGATAGAATGAGGTGGAATGCTACAGACTAGAGTAGAATTAGAAAAGGATGCTAACAAATGTGATCACAAGATCCATAGCTAGAGCTTGATTGGAATTTCAAGCAGCTAAAGAAGTTTTTAATGAACCTCATGGAAGGTAATAGTTTGGATTGGACAACTTTTTATACTTTGTGCCCAGACTAAAATGAAAATAAACCATAACAGAAAATTCTATGTCTATGTTTTCTTGTATTTTTTACTCTTTATTTTGCATTTATTTTTCCATATACTGATTTTCACTCAGGAGCCAAGAATTTCAATGATGGAAGTCACTGGAAACAAAAAAGAGGAAAGAGTTTTATACAAAGTTGAGAAAAAAAAAAAAAAGAGTTCTGCATAAGGTCATTTGTAAAGATTCACTGCCTCATTTAGATTGCTTGCCTTTTAGGCTAGGTATGGTACCTTTCCTTTTGGGTATGTATATGATGCTCACTAAGTGTGAGCATAGATTCAGTGTCACTAGTTTTTAGGTGTATAAAGTCTCTAATAATTGTCCGCAAAACAAAGAAACAAAAACACAAAAGACTTTAAAGAAGTCTGTGGAGACTAAAGCTGGCAAGAAATGCTCAAGTACCAGGCAATATTATGTATACTGTATACGTTATGTATATAGACAGAGTCCCTGGGTGGTGTAAATGGTTAACACACTCAGCTGCTAACCAGAAAATCAAAGTTTCAAGTCCACCAAGAGACACTTGGAAGAAAGGCCTGGCAACCTACTTCCAAAAATTCAGCCTTTGAAAACTCTGTGGAACACAGTTCTACTCTAACACACATGGGGCTGCCATGAGTCATAGTCAATTTGGCAGCAACTGGAAAATATATATCAACTATCCCTATTTTGGGACTCACTGGTTAAAAAATATCTAGTATTATTTTTTTTAATCCACTGCTTGTCTGTCAGCTTGTTGTACTGTGGTAGCTTGTGTGTTGCTGTGATACCGGAAGCTATGCCACTGGCATTTCAAATACCAACAGGGTTACCCATGGTGGACAGATTTCAGTGGAGCTTCCAGAATAAGACAGCCTAGGAAGAAGGACCTGGAAATCTACTTCTGAAAAAATTGGCCAGAGTGGGACAGAGCAAGATGGCAAAGTTAGTGGATGCTCCCATATATGCCTCAGAAAATAACCCACTGAAAATGAATAAAACAACTACAAATTGGGATCTCAGAACTCCACACAGCAGCTGAGGCATTGGAGAGTTGGGGTAAGTCCAGAAATGAGAGAGAGGAGGAGCAAGGATGGCACAGAAGCTGTAACAAACTATCAGCTAACTTTGGGAGCACTCATTCCTTGCAGCCATTTTGGAACAGGACTGGACAACACTTCAAACATGGAACAAAGAAAAGGAGGTAATTTGAGGAAGCTGTAGTTCGATTCTTTTTAAGGCAGCACAAATCGGCCATGGGAATTAGCAGGTCACACAATTGGGAGAGGGTGAAGGGACACTATGGCACTGCGAGAGAGTGCTGTTGAATCTCGCTGAGGCTGCAGACTGACAGGCACTAGGACTGGGAGGTACTGCAAGGGCAGCAGGGTGAGGGGAATACTTCAGACTGATAGGTGACACACAGGGAAACAGCTGACTCCATGCTCACAGTGGGACACCATGGGAAAGCCTGTGTGGGGTGCCCATGAGGGAAAGATATAGGCAGCCCCCACCTGCACCCCAGGAAAGTCGATCCCCACTGCTTATGTCATTGTCTTTCACCAACTAAATCCATCCCCCGCACACAATGCATATTGAATTCCAGAGATCAAGCATCCAGTACTCCTGAATCAGCACTAAAAAAAATCTAAGAATGCCCTATAGTGGGTCTCAGAAGAAGATACCAAATCCACTGCCACTGGGTTGATTCTGACTCAGAGTGATCCTGTGGAGTGGGGTGGAGCTGCCTTGTGGAGTTTCTAGGGCAGTGAGTCTTTGCAGATGTGGGGTGCTGTAACTTACCCCTGTGGAGCAGCTGGTGAGTGCAGGCCCTGGCCTTTCTGTTGGCAGCCAGGCACTAAGCCTCTGCACAACCAGGACATCCAATCAGAAAATTTTCCCACAAAACCACAATTCAAAATGTACAATAAAGTTTAAAAAAAAGATTACAAAATGGCCCAAGTTCAACAAAAAATGATAAAACACGCAAAATTCACAAGAGAAGGACAAATCAAAAGCAAAAGATAAGGAAGAAGAAATTTCTCCTATGGAGGTCAGACTACTGTAAAGAATTGATAATTTTCAGCCTATGGCGATGATATATTTAAAGAAAGCAAAAAGCACACAGAAAAAAACTAGTGTATATAAGGAAACAAATGGAGGAAGAAAATGAGAGACTCAACAAAGAAATTGAAAACATCAAACAAACAAACAAACAAAAAAAAAAACAAAGAGAAGTACTGGAACTAGAAAATTAAGCAACTGAATTAGAAAAAGCAAGAGAAATACTCAGTAATAGAGTCAAAACAGAAGGTAGAAAAAATGTACTAGAGGACAAAGTAACTGAACTTATCAAATCTCAAGAGAAACAAGAGAAAAGATAAAAAATAAACAAACCCAAAAAGAAATGTGGGATTCAATTTAGAAATCTAACATTAGAATTATTGGAATCCCAGAGCACCATGACAACAATGAAGGCATAGGAACAATTTTCCATGAGATGATCAGAGAGACCTGAACAGAGAACCAAGCTTGCAAATATAGGAAGCTACATGAACCCAAATCAGAAGAGACAGAAAAAGATCAACTCTGCGTCATATCCTAATAAATTTCTTGGAAACAAAAGACAAGGAGAGAATTCTGAAAGCAGCAAGAGAAAAATGCAATATAACATACCAAGGGACTTTCATAAGAATCAGTGCAGATTTCTTTCCAGAAACTCTAGAGGCCAGAAGACAAAGGAGTGGCATATATAAAATCCGGAAAGAAAACAATTGCCAGCCAAGAACTCTTTACCCAGAAAAGTTGTCATTTAAAAATGAGTGGGAAATCAAAACATTTCCAAACAAACAGAAGCTCTGGGAATTTGCCACTAACAGACCAGCTTTGCAAGTATTACTTAAAGGAGTACTCCAAATGGAAAGTCAAGAGTGTTAAATAAATACTCATATCTACAAATGGAAAAATAAATAAACAAATAAAAACAATAAGACAGAGAGAGCTCAAAAAACACAACAACGTGGGCAATCCTAAAAACAAAGTGCATGCTATTTTTTAGGCAATAAATTCAATACTTAAATCCCACAAGCAATACAGCGTCAAGTTTGTAAGAAATAGGCACTAAGTAAACTTATTGAATATAGGTTGTATATTGATGTTAATGGAGACACATAACAGAAATAGGGGAGGGAGAAGCACATCAAGAATAGATTTTTTATGCTATGGCTGTGTGTTAACTGTTGTTCATATGTTAAAAGTTGTTGTAATTGTAAGTCACGTAATGTAATATATGTAGTAACTACTAAGAAATCACCAAGAAAAACATTCAGAAGAAAAGAAGACAGCAAAAAGTGTCATCACAGGAAAGTAGCCAAATACAAGCAAAAAAAAAAACAAAAAACAGAATAAAGCAACAGATAAGATATAAAACACTCAAAAAGCAAGTAACAAAATGAGTGAGCTAGACACGTCATTTTCAGAAATACCTTTAAAGTAAATGATCTAAATGCCTCATGCAAAAGAGAGTGGCAGAACAGATTAAAAAAAAAAAATCCATAATTTTGCTGTCTACAAGAAACACACCTTAGACATAAGGACACAAACAGACTGAAAATAAAAGGATGGAGAAAAATATTTCTTGAAAGCAGTAATCAAAAAGGAGCAGGGGTGGCCATATTGATATCAAATGAAATAGACTAAGTCAAAATCTATATAAGAGATAAATAAGGACATTACAGAATAATAAAAGGGTCCATCCAGCATTAGACATAACAATTATAAATATATATGCACCTAACAGCAATGCACCAAAATACATGAAACAAATGCTGACTAATATGAAAGAAGAAATAGGCTTCGCAATAGTACTAGAGGACTTCAACACACTACTTTCAATTATAGACAGAGCATCTAAAAAGATCACTTAAGGAAATAAAGAACTTCCATAAGAACATAAGTCAATTGGACCTAATGGACATATAAAGAATACTCCTCCCAGCATCAGAACAATACACATTTTTCTCCAGTGCACATGGACCATTTTCCAAAATAGACCATATGATAGGACACAAAACAAGTCTCAACACATTTAAAAAGATTGAAATTATACAAAGCATCTTCTCTGACAATAATGGTATGAAGGCAGAAATCAACAATAAGAAAAATAAGGAAAAAAATACATACATGTGGAAATTAAATAATTCAGTACTAAAAAAACTACTGATTAATAGAAGAAATCAAAAGTGAAATTTAAAAAATTCTAGAATGAAACAAAAATGAAAACAAAACACATAAAACCTTTGGGACATGGCAAAAGCAGTACTCAGAGGGAAATTGATAGTAATAAATGCCTACAGTAAAAAAGAAGAAAGATCCAAAATCATTAATTTAAAACAACTTGAACAAATAGAAAAGAAAAAGCAAATGAAGTCAAAAGCCACTATAAAAAAGGAAATAATAAAGATCAAGGAATAAATAAGTGAAATAGAAAAAAACAGCAGAAAGAATCAATGAAACTAGAAGTTGGTTCTTTGGAGGGGTCAATACAATAGACAAACCACTGGCTAGATTGACCAAAAAAAAAAAAACAGAAGACGCAAATAACCAAATTAAGGAATGAAACTGGTAACATTACAAATGATCCAACAGGGATTAAGCAGATCGTAACTAATTACTATGAAAAATTGCACTCCAACAAATTTGAAAACCTAAATGAAATGAACAAATTCCTAGAAACACACTACCTACCCAAACTAACTCAAACAGAGGTAGAAAATTTAAACAGACCCATTACAAAAGAAGAAGTTGAAGATGTCATGAAAAATCTACCAACATATAAAAGCCGAGGACCACATGGCTACACTGGAGAATTCCACCAAACATTCACAGAAGAGTTGACACCAATCCTACTCAATCTCTTCAAAAACATAGAAAAGCAAGAGACACAATCAAACATTTTCTATGAAGCCAGTATAACCCAGATATCTAAACCAGGTAAGGACATCACAGAAAAAGAAAATTACAGATCAATATTCCTTATGAATATAGATGCAAAAATTTTCTGCATAATTCTAGCCAACAGACTTCAGCAACCCATTAAAAAAAAAAAAAACATATACCAGGATCAAGTGGGATTTATAGCAGGATTAAATAAATACTCAGTTCAGCATTAGAGAAGTTAATCCATGTAATCCACCACAAAAATAAAACAAAGGAAAAGAACCATATGATCATATTGATTGATGCAGAAAAGACATTTGATAAAATTCAATATCTTTTCCTGATAAAAAGTCTCAGCAAAATAGGAATAGAAGGGAAATTTCTCAACATAATTAAGGGCGTATGTGCAAAACCAACAGCCAACATTATATTCAACAGAGAAAGACAGAGGGACTTCCCTCTGATAACGGGAATGAGAAAGGATGCCCATTATCACCACTGTTATTCAACATTGTGCTGGAAGTCCTAGCAAGAGCAATAAACCAATGAAGAAAAATAAAATGTATCCAAATCAAAAGGAAGAAGTAAAGCTATCTCTATTTGTAGATAAGGTGATCTACAAATCTACATAGAAGACCCTAAAGATTCCAGAAGAAAACTACTGCAACTAACAGAACAATTTAGCACCATTTCAATGTACAAGTTTAACACACAAAAATCAACTGAGTTTCTGTATAATAACAAAGACTACTCCAAAAAAGAAATCAAGAAAACAATGCCATTTACGTTAGCCCCCAAATCAATAAAATACCTAGGAATTAACCTAACCAGGGACATAAAACACTTATACAAAGAAAATTATAAAATACTACTACCCACCCAAAAAACCCACTGCCATCCAGTCGATTCTGATTCATAGAGACCCTGTAGGACAGAGTAGAACTGCCCTGTAGAGTTTCTAAGAAGCGCCTGGTGGATTCGAACTGCTGAACTTTTGCTTAGCAGCCATAGCACTTAACCATTACACCACCAGAGTTTCCTAATAAACATTAATAAAATACATACTAATAATACATACTACTAGTAATAAATACTAATACTAATTTCCTAATAAAATACTACTACAAGATTCTAAAAGAGACCTACAAAAATGGAAGGACATCTCATGTTCACGGTTTGGAAGACTTAATATAGTGAAAATGTCAATTCTATCTAAAGCGATCTACAGATACAATGCAATCCCAATACAAATCCCAACAACATTCTTTACTAAAATGGAAAAACTAATGACCAACTTCATATGGAAAGGAACAAACCCCAAATAGTCAAAGAAATATTGAAGAAAAAGAACAAAGCAGGAGGCCT